>NC_089983.1:46476296-46633796 GCF_036417845.1 Apteryx mantelli
GATGGTGCATATAGCAGTTTACATAAATATTAAAAAACTCAGACTTAATTTAGTACAAGGACAAAGTAGGATTCCATCTTCAAACATAGTTCCAAAAGTAAATCACACATCAGCATATAAAATCAAAATAAATGCAGCATTATCACAATCAGGAACAAAATTTAGAGTGCTAAAAAGAAAGAAAAAAATCAAAAAGTACATGCCTAAAAGCTACACCTCAAAATTATATTTAAAACTTTTAATTTTTAAATGGTCCAACTTTTCTTTCAAAAGTTAAAGGAGCATGCAAAGCAAACCAAAACAAACCAACCTAGGGATTTTTTCCTTTTCTATAATGTATAGCATGCTTGTATCATGCTTCTTCATATTAGAAACTCAGGTCTTGTCCGTCCTAGGAGACCACATGGTGATTGGAGAACTGGAGTGAAATGATCACATCATCACAAGGAAGAGAATGTGAAAACTGAGCAACTGAGCACAAAACTGCTTTCTGGGTGGGGTTTTCTTTGTGTTTATTTTTAATTTATTAACCAATGTCGATCTTCCGCAGCCACTAAACAAATCAGATGAAAGTTTGCCCTCTTTGTTGCAACAGCCCTTGCTGGTACAGAGTAAGAGATGGAAACGAATGCGCTTTAACACGTACTGGTCTTCCCGGGGTGGGGGCGAGGAGACATGGAAAACGCTAGTCTAAACATTTTATAATCTTTAAGATTATAAAAGCAGAAAAAATTATTAACAAGAAACAAAAAAAAAAATCACAAAATAAAAAAATCCTTTCCAGGTTTCCTTTATGTATCATAAGGCAGCAATAGAAACCACAGCCTTTGGGAAAAATAACATTTTTTTGAGGCTTTTTTTTTTTTTTTGAAGTCCTCTTTCATGTTTGAGATACAAACCTCCCACAAGTTACGACTGAGTGCCTAGAAAGAAGACCTCCATTTACCTACTATTTAATACTGATTTAAATTATCAGGTTTCTTAAAGAGAAAGTTTCTGACCTCCTACACTTTATAATGCATATAAAACACTTTGACTCTTATCAACCATTTAATTAAATAGATAATTATATTGTAAGTTTGTTCTACTTGCCATTCACCAGAAGCTCTTTTCAACACTACTTCTGAAACCATTCTGTATGCCCGTCATTCAGAAGTTTTGCTTTGAAACTACTGAGGAAAAATTGTCCTTTATTATTTCTATGATATTGATGACATTAATAAATGCAAAAATAGATGCAAAAACCCAGAAATAAATTTGCAGTTGCTAAGCTTATGGATCCTGTTCGATTGAATTTATATAGCTGGAAGAAGAAATCGGACTCTCAGATGATATAAATTACTGTAATTGACTTCCATGGAATTGCAGCACTTCAAGCCAGCTGAAGATCTGGTCCGCAAACCATTAGGCGTGGATGATCAAATAAACCATTTACAAAAGTTGATCTCTATGCTTTTTGCGCCAGACTAAGTTACAGGGAAGATTACAGCCATAACTTTCGGGGAGAGAGAGGAAAAAAAAAAAAAAAAGTACTCTTAGCTGTATAACAAATGTGAAAGAAAAAAAATCGAATCTCTGTATTAAGCTCAATACTACACCTTTATTTTGGTGACAAGCTTTATGGCATAATTGTTACCCAACTAAGGTAGTTCACAAAGCAGGCATCTGTTTGGTAGGCAATTGTTTTGTCTGGAAAGGAGATACCACTTCTACTACTAACAAAGTCAATAAAATGGAGTCTCTATCAGAATCATACACTTATTTTTCAGAATTAAAGAATCCATGTCATAGTTAAAATACTTTCATATGCTTAATGCGCTTACTGTGGTTGTGCTAGAAAGGGCCTTTAGGTCTATGTTATAATTGTAATGTTTTCTGGTTACCTTTTAAAAAGCTAAATTAAAATATAATATAAAATAAATCCTTGCTGGACACAGCAGTGCCCATAACATGAACATTTATTTGAAGACTAAATACATCTATGACTTGAAACGAGAGTATTGATCATTAATGAATGGGAATGCTGATCAAAATATCATCTAATTAAAAGGTAGGCATGATGGGATCTCCTGCTGGCTTTAAATGAGAAAATGTGATTCTGATTCACTTTGTGACTGTTGCGAGTTTGAAGTCCTGCCATTTGATCTAACAGCAGGTGTAATCTACAATAGGAGCAGAACATGTGATGGCCGAAGACGCCTGCCTTTCCGAGACCGACTTAACAGGATACTTGCACAGCGGCATCAGCGCTGGCTGGAAACAAGTCTATACATGGGTCCACGGTTTTGTTTGTTTTTCCTAAACCTTTCAGGTTAACCATTAAGAACACCTAGAATTTCCAAGGAAAACAGAAAATACCACGTACTTTGCTGCCTGATGCACTGGTATAATAGAGGCAGCAACAGGGGATCACACAAAGGGATCTTCTTCTTTTTATACAGTGTGCTAGTAAACTGTAAACCTAAATAAATCAAATTGACTTTGGTACTGATTCAGACAGAATGGATCAATGAATTTGTCTGAATAATCTCAAAAGCCTACACATTTGAGCTCATTTTGGATCTTCTCCCACAACAGGGAAACCCTAGTGAGGGAAGAAAGAGTCAGTACAGTCTAAGAGTATTTTAGAAAATGCAAGTCAACTGGGACAAATTCCATCTTCAACTTAGACCTCTTCAGAAATAGGCCCTGCTTAAAATGTTAAAATCTTGATTATTAGTAGATATGACAATAGAGCACAGGAGGTTCCCACAAGCTCCAGACATTGCGAGTGTGAGTGATTGAGTACGTGTGTGGGGGAGCACGCATGTGTAAAGGATTTCAGTTTAGTCTTTCAAGCCAAATCAGCTGATGACAAATATTTTTCATCTATTTGGAAATGTGGTTTCATAGTTTAATCCTTTGGGGCTTGAGAACTTTGCTCGCCATGTGTCGGGGCATTACATAGTCATCTCTGAAAAACTGCACGCTAGATTAGCTCTGAGAATCGTGCTGGTGATAGAAGGTACCAAGGATCTTTATGTTTATGAGCCTTAATGCAGATCAGCACCTACCAGTACACCCAGGAGGTCCTCTGCCCCAAGAGAGGTCAGGAATGGAAAGCATGGAAAGCTTACGTAGCTGCTGTATCCTTAAGTGACTGCCATAATGTAACTATATAGTAGAATAATCCATATCTATGTCTTTTCATGGCAACGTTGAAGTAGCCTTCTTGGTTGCTATCATAAGACAAGCTTTCGTTTCATACTTTTCAACTATATATTGCTGTCTCCTAGTATACTTGTAGCATCTGTTACCATTAATGAAGTCAGAATTTGGCTAGTTCTGAGAATTCATTCATATACGTATCTACAGGTCTGGAGAGTTCAACCTCACTCAACTTCTCATTCAGTCCCTCGTATTACCCTTTGCTATCGCTGCTTCTATCCGTCCTCAGCCAGAAGCACTCCTTATTGAGGAGCTGCGCTGGGCTCCACTTGGGACAGGCACTTTGCGTCAGGGACTAGCACGGTTCTCACTCGACTGAGCTCTCACGAAACCGCTCCCGCAGCAGAGAGGGGTTTTCACACACAACTCGCAGATCATCTGGCTGCATTTTCCATTACTGCAATTTTTGGTTTTAGATATTGTAAAGACTTTATATAAAGGGCAATATGGAAAATGATTACATCAATGTAGCATGCAGTTCAACATTTTAACTATGCATAAGTCAATAACACATCTAGGTTGGTCTGTTGTTTCAGAAAGCTCTTAGGTAATCAAGCCCCATTGTTCCCAGGTGTTAACATTTTATTTTGCTTTTAACTCTAATTTAGCAGCTAATTTGACACAAAGTTTCAATTTAATGATCCTGACTTCAAGTTTTTGGCTTTGCCTGATGACATCAAGGTTCAAATGAAGAAGCAACTGCTGGCCCTGTGCTGCCTCCCAGTTATTGCTAGGGCACACAATACATTCATGAAGGACCTACCAAAAAATAAACCTGAATTACCAAATCCTCCAGATTCCTTGTCTATGTACACCTGAAGACACATTAGCTGCATACTGATGATGGCATTGATCAAATAAAGTAATGATTTGAGCAATGTAGAAAGCTGATAACCTGCTAGAGCAAATGCCTAGTTAGGCCTTTAGAGTGCCCTGTAAATAAGTAATGGATAACATACTTTCCTGAGAGGAAAACATTCTCTCCATCCTTGACGTTTCCTGCTTCTTTCTCCTAATGATCCTTCATTGAAGATGGCAAGCTTGCTTTTCCATGCAGCTCTAAAAGACAAACCTAATTCAAGGAGTAGGACTAAACAGGTCCTAATTTAACAGATAACCATTTTAAATATTTAAAAGAACTTAAGACTGAAAAAATCAAGTTAGCCAAAAAAATAGTTAATATCCATAACTTTTCATGCACTTAGAAACCTTGCCTACTTTAACTTACAGATCATGCTCTTTGGAACGACCCTACTCTATCTCATAACACCACCAGGTAACAGTGTATTTATTTGACAAATAAGGCAGCACATGGTACAGATTTGCTTCCTATCACTTCAGCTGAGCATTCCAAAGATTATGCTGCGTACTATGGCTGCTGTGCTGACGTACAATTCTGATGCAGTCTGTAAAGGTTAAATTTCAGACAAATTCTTAGAGGTCCTCAAAGGGGCAGGGGATTCTCTCTGCTGCCCTACTGCAAGGGTGCTGATTAAAGACATAGGTTAGAACATAATCTATGGCAAAGGAACTGCTAATCAGTAGATACAAGAGAAATGTTACAGGTTGTCACAGTGCTTATGGTTTGCTCAATTAATACTATAAAACGCCCAGAAATTACATAAGCAAGATTTGTATTAAAACAAAAGGAGCTTTTCCTCCACGGAAAAGCTCCAATAAATAACAAATGGAAAGGTCTTTCTTGCATGTCAATAAGTAATACTACCTTTGAAATAAATGCAAAGAAAACAGAAAATAGATAAGTGACAATTTTGTTTTGTCGTAAATGCTCTTATAATTAGTATTCTAAAAACCATGCAACTTAACTATTAAACTATATCAATTAGAGATGGAGTAAATCAACTCTACTTCCTAAACGGTGCAATACACTACCCCTAGATGAATTTTCCATAAATTTCACGGTAGGTTTATATGCTGTTTTATATATTCAAAGAGATTCCAAAAACCTCAAAAAATTACGTATCTACTGTCATTTCTATTGTCACATGCCACAGAAATATTTTGACAAGTAAGAAAATATTTTATGAAGCTTAATAAAAGCAATGAACTACAAAATGGTTTAGCTAATGCAAACATCAACACATTATCCTCATTCTTTAGGTCAAGAAAAGGCCACAAATTGATCAAGATTGAGAAAATTATCTTCACTTTCACACAAAAGCAGATGCAAATGATTGAAAAAGCTGAAGTTTATTATTTTATTTTTCTCTGTAAAAAAATAAATCTAACTTTGAGGGAAAGCTTCTACATACTTTGGCCCCAATATAAAAAAAAATGGTGACAACAAGAAGACAAGCACAAAAGGTGATACAGCTGCTTGCTGCAGAGAAAATGAGTGAGTACTTGAATAGCACCATGTTGATTTATTATGCATATTGCTCAGAGATGCCTTCAGCTTGATTCATTAAGAGGTTAAATTCTGTTGCTAAAATTGGTTAGGTATTTCACCTCTTTACAATCAACTGCATGATGTACTATTAGATTACAAAATCAGGAGTTCATGGCTTGTAGTCTGGGACAACTCTTGACAAACATATTTAAACTTACAATGAACCTCGATGCAATTTAAAAGAAGTCAGGGAATGAGATGACAATAAGAACGTGTTTTACGGCAAGCCTCGATGTCCAGGATCAGCACTGCTTAAAACAGACACACCACCACTTTTCCAAATAAGCATTAGATAGAAGAAAAACATCAAAATTAACAGGCGACATGGCAGGACATCAACTACTTCACGTAAAAGCCAATATGCATATGCTAAAAATCCCGTGTATGCTAAGACCTAAGATACACAGTATGTAAGTAGTTAAGATGTGAACACGTTCAGTAAGACCCAACCTTTCTCGTACACTGTCCGTAACGCTCCTGAGCACTATTCGGCGCATTAGATCACTCATGGGAAGGACGCTGATTATATTTGTTCTGCCCCCTGGAAGCCCCTAAAGAGGAGTGGTTTACAGGCCATCTACCAGTGACGTAATCTAACACTATCAAAACGTGTATGCTGGTTTATTCCCTTTACAGAGCTAAAACTCAAAGGCAAAAATGCAAATCAATGGAGGGTGTCACGTTTGACGCCGGTATTCAGATTCCACTTTTCCATAGCTGTTCTTGCTTTCTGATACTCAGTGGTGGCAAACACAAAATCAATTTAAAGTTTGATTGTCTGTGTATAGTCATAGCATCAACACTGGAATTATGAATACCTAAAGACTGCTAATTTAAGGAAAAAAAAATCAATTACTGCTAGAACTTGAAGCACCAAGCAACTCTTACTTTAATCAACACATTGGTAAAGTACTAACAGTGAAACTTTGACAAAATATTCTTACTCTAACAAAACTGTGCACATGAGTCTGTGTTGGAATCTGCTTGCAGATAACCCACTAACTCCTTATGCTTAGCTTTTCCGTAAAAATATTTCCAAATATTCCTTTTCAGCCAGTTTGGTTACCTTTTAGTTTCCCACTATCACGTGTCATGAGCGATGGCTTAACCGAACGCCAGGTAACTTCGGCAGGATCAGGACAGTGTCCCCGAGGTACCTATGTGCAATGCATGTGTATTCATGCATTACAGTGCAAAACTGATGATTCTTGACATCTTAGCTTCTATTTACATCTGTATTAACTTTCTACCTTTAGAAATAAGAGAAGTGCAGCTCTCCATCCCTCTTATAGTTATCCAGACACATTTGGGCAATAAAAAATTGCAGAGTTATATTTATGGGTATACGCTAATTCTTGATAACAAAATAATTAATTGTTCCCAATAATTTATTTTCTGTCTTGCACTTTTTGCCACACAGCACTAGCACTTCTACTCTTTGTAATAAATTTTATTCGTCTGCAGTAATTCATACTATTCAGAAGAATGGGATTTAAAAATAATATTTAAACAAATGTTGGGGATAACGAGCAAAATGTGCCCACAAGAGAAATATTTAGATGCTTCTGAAATACATTTACCTAAGTCAAAAATGAAGTTTTATTTGGCAATTCTACATTTTCAAGCTATAGGCTCAAATTGGCCAAAAAGGAGGCTAGTGTGTATTACTACAAGTCTCTTACTGCATTCATTTATTGTTCAGTTCACAGTCTCTGAATACAACACAATCCTCCAACGGAGTCAGCTTTCATAATTCAGCAGTACAAAGTCTGCAAACACATGTAACCTAGATCCATATTTCACAGTGACAGCATATGATAGCAGAATGTGAAGTATTAATGCTAGTGTCACTACAGTCCTACACTCTACTGCACTTTAAGAGAAAGCAGCTGCTGAGATGAAATGTGTGCCAACTGTCTGAAGACAGAAACATAAGAAACATTCCTTCTGTTACAAAGGCAGCGACGCACACAAACAGACTTTCTTTTAGACTCAACAAGCACAAAGTTTCTTACTTTTGCCTTTTACGTTTCTATTTCAAAAACGTTCCGCAGGGGGACAAAATGGCTGCACGGAAGTCGGAGCTTCTCCCAGCAAGGACGCTTGACACCAACCGCGGCCAGGCGGTGCCCAAGGATCTGCGGGAGAACATGATGGACCAATGTCTGGAAGGGCCACCAAAGACACCGCACCACTGGCCGTCCGCACGCCAAAAGCGATGAGTTCATACACGCAGGCAAATCTAATTGCCGCCTAATATCTCAAGAGGCTTGCAGTAGAAGAGTTAGGACTTTCCAGGAATATACTACAGCTTCTCAAAAGCAGGAGTGAAACACCCTGCTGCCTGCAAACACCTTTGTCCTAACTCATCTTTGTGGAATATGTGGCACGTATCGCCCTACAAAAAAATTTAGTTAGACTAAGACGTTACAGAACTGCAAACTGAGTTAATAAGGTACACTTTCCTCATCTATTCTTTATATAAAGGTAGGTGAAGCACCTACCTACCTTGATCTGTGTTTAGTCCTGAAGTAACCGTGCGAAACGCACGACCACGTGCTGGATCGCTACCTTTTAAACGCAGGGCTACAATAACGGCACGCGTGTGACATAATCTGAAATGTTTGGCTGTAATTCACTTAAAAACTAGTACAACCTCATTGACCTCCTTATCAAACAATTTATTGTGCATTTACAGACTGGACAATGAAATAGAGGAGGTAAGGTATTAATGGTGACACTATTTGGCAAGCTCATAGTGCAGTTCATTCAAAAGGCAATTTTAAAATTGAATGAAGAGGTTTGACTAGGCAATAAAAACAGCCACAATGCCAGTGAACAGTACTTAGGAGGAAAGCCTCTAATTATCCTATTTATAAATCAACAGCAATTTTACTGATGACTTCTTCTCAAACTTGATTAAAATAACTTCAAAAATTAAAAAATAATCAGATCATATTTATTTTATTAAATTACAATTTAAAAGTATTATTGATTCTCATCATAAATGAAAATGATAAAAACTTGAGGACAAGAATGAGACAACATTTTTTAAGAGAAACATTTGTACAACACTCTGCAACATAATTATAGTGCTGCCCTTGGGGAAGGGGATTTTATTTTATAATGAGAATGTTTACACTGTTATGGGGTTCAATCTATCTGGGAGGGAAGGTTAAACTTCTTTCCATTAAAGACAGCCTTATAATGAAAAGCTCTGAAAGGAGAATGGAGTCTAATATAGTAGATGTAATGGCCTATTAAATGATTCACACACACAAAATGAATCAAATTCATTGTATCTTACTGCTCTTTTATGACAAAATTGTTGAAAAAATAAAACTATTGTCAAGATAATTGCATATTACATATACTGTATTACTGTAACTACTATTCTTATTGGGTGACCCAGAGCCTACATTTTAGGTACATTAATAGGACATTACATTTTAAATACTTTATAGTATTGGAATGTTGCACAAAAATCCCACTTTCACTCGGAAGGCAAAAATCAATTTAGACTTAAAGTCATGCTGCAATTCTGCATCATTCTTTTTCAATTAAATTTTTGCATACATTCTTTATGATGTCATTTCTACATTCCTGCAACAGATGTTTGTTTATATCCCAATTTACTAAAATGCTGCCGTACTAGTTCCTGCTATTTTGAACGTAACCTCTACAACTAGCTTATGTTTCCAAAACACAGTACAATAAATGTTTTCTTAAACTTGTCCCCTCGATCTACTGCTAAAAATCACCACCTCTGATCATTACACAATAATGTACGTTGCACTTAAAGGAGCTTGAATGTATTGAAAAAAAGGATAGAAATAAAAGTCATGATACAAGTTTACAAAAATGCATCATCAGAATCAAAAAATAGACAACTTTTAGGTTTTGTATGAAGGATTAAAAATTGTGTTACCTTGTCAAAACCTGATTTTACATGAGACCTACAAGGCAATAATTTGGCCTACTAATAACTGCTCTGCAAAACAACAATTACTGTTAAGACCCAGTCTTGCAAACATACACGCAGACTTAGAAAACCTACTTTAAGTGCAGTTAGTCATCTATATAACAGTCCATAGTTACTCAAGCACAGTTATATTAAACATCAAAATCTTCACATTATTCTTATCTTTATAGGCTGCAAATGTTTCATAATACAGAATGCACTGTTTTCACATGCTGGAAAGTCACAGGGTATTCCTGGTGCTATCACCAAGCAAGCCAAAGATTACATTACTGCTAGTAACGAAGGAACTGGAGTATTTGGGGTACTTTTATCAAATAAATAAAATAGACATTTAATAGAGGGCGGCATGCTCACTTTTCGGGACTAACGGCCTTGGGCCAGCACAAAGAGTTAGAATTTCTGATTTCAAAGTTATGGAGCTAAGGTTATGCGAGCCTTTGCAGGTATACAGAGAACCCTGAAGCACTTAGCAACCGAAAATAATTCCACCTGAGTTGTATAAAATATAAACTGGAATTGCTAAAGTGTCCTGATAATATTTAGACTTGTCAAGGGAGTAAGGCCTTGGAGAATTAGGTTATTTATATTTTAATGAACAAATCCAGGTGCTTCAGGACTTAATTAAGTACTTGAAGGCTCATATACTTATTTTCATCTTTAAGGCCCCTTTTCAGTATTAAAAGTTTTTCAACATTTTCTTTATTAATTGTGACAAGGATGACGTTTAATGCAATCACAAAAGCCTGAGTGGTGCACGATGACCCATGCAAAACTCTCCAAACACTGATGCCTTACAAACAGCTTTCTGTGAGCACCTGCTTATTCAGGGTGAGAAGTTCTCCCTTTCTTTTCTACAACTGACTATAGAAACTAGCCTATTTTAAACACATTCACCTGCTAGGCTACCTATGCTTGATGCATTCTTCACACATTTCCTTTTTTTTTTTTAATCCAGTCTAAAATTTGACATGCTTTTTCACAGCATAAGACTATTTCTTAAAGCTTTTAATACTGAGATTTAAGAAAATCAAATCAACCATACTTTAATTACAGAAAGTAAGGCAGGAATTTTCACTTTTTATGTTCCTCTGTTTAGAATTCAAAACAACAACAGAAAAGTACCAATCTCATAACCTGAAATAAGACTTGTTTTTCCTACAGCCCACTCCCTCTTCCAGAAGAGGAGCCACAGTTCCTAAGAACCAGCCAAATGCTATTAAACATGATTGCAACAGAACAAATTAATGATTCAAATTTCACTGAAGCGCCAAGTACAAGAAGGTGAGAAATTAGAAAAGAGCATCTATTTTCAGAAAGAAGCAATGTAGTGAAGTAAATAGCAATTCATTTACTTTGCTTGCAAGTAGGATATATTGTCAAGGATAAAGTTTTACCCATGAACAAGACACTATTAAGATGAATAAAATACCCATGCATAAATATGTGATAGATAAGGAGATTGAGGAGGATTACTCCACTGTAAAAGATGGCAAACTAAAGGAGTTATCAACAGTTATAGATCTTGGAATAGAAAAGACAAAGTTTAAGAGTTACTGAGGCCAAAATTATGCAATTTTCCAAAGGTGTAGTGGTAAAGAGTAGGGTGTTAGGTCTGAAAGGCTGCTCAATAACTGGAGAACAAGCAATAGATTAATTAGTCCATTAGATAAAGGGACTTCGAATTTACCAGTGAAAGAGCCACTCAGACTACAATTTCTAGAGGCAAACAAAGGTAGACAAGGCGGATTTTATTTCAAGGTTGTTCAGAATACTTTCCTCTTGGAAAGATATAGGCTTTGTTCAACATTAAGTATACTACTCTCAGTGAAATATTACTGATAATACATGTTATCCAGCAGATTCTTTTTCAATTCAGGCATTTAGAACCATGCAAGTGTGGAACTAACATTTATTCAACAAATACTACTAATAATGAAAGTTCATCAAATCAGCAGTTTATTTTCTCCCCCCGCATATATTCATGTTTGGGTATGTGTCTCCAGAGCCTGCTTTCTGCTCTCTGTATTACGGCTAGATTATCCATAGTTCAGACATCATTATTACTTAATTGGAATACTGACACATCACACTTTTTTGATGGTTGCCCATAGGTTTGCACTATATACTAAGGCTGAGCAGGATGTCCTCCCTAATAATTGCATTTGAGTATCTTTTCTCTACTTACCTAGCTGTCTTACCTGCTATCATTTACCTACTATCTGCTCAGCAGAGAGTTTGATTGTCTAGAGCAGAAGTTAAGTGTTGCTCCAATTCCCCCAGGAAAAGGTTTAAAGAGGCAAAAATAAATAGCAAAGGACTTGGACCTCAGGAGACAATCAGCATTCAAGTTAAATTTCACATACCCACACAAAACAGCTTCCTCGTTGCAAGGCATCCTTCTAGTTACCAAGTGCTTTTAAAATTTCAAAGTTAATAAATGCTTTCAAACTTCATTTTTCTCCAGAAAAATCCATTTGTTTTCCTTAGAGTAGGTCTTTTAAAAGGGGGTCATAACTGATGGCTTACAACATGTTTCTACCTTTTCAATCTGAATTTCATAAGAATAAAATAAACCACAAATGAAAGTGCTTGTACCAGGCACGTTGAACCTTTCTTCTTCTATTAGCATATCAGTCTGCAATCATAACTAGATCAATAGCGAAGATATCTGCTTAAAAGAGCACCATGCCTTCTTTTGTCAGAAATTCATTACTTTTTATTAGGGTCATTGCTTGAAAACTTCAAAACACCATATGGACCTAATTGTGGTTTATTTTGGCAAAAAGGAAGACACTGTAGAACAATTGAGGCATTACATTCTACAATTCCATTACTTTCATCCCTCTCAGTTTTATTACTGTGTCATTAAAGGCAACTTGAGTGAGCGAAGAATTATAGTGTCATGTGTACGGGCTAGTAGATTAATAACAAAACACACTCAAGTTTAAAGGTATCTAACAGCTGTTTTCATTATTTTGTGTAAATACGCTTGAAGCATATCTATCTGATTAGTGGAGAGAGTGCTCTTCTCTGTCACATGCCATGGGCACTGCTATGTGCAAGTAATCAAAGTGCTCGGAAAATGAGTTTACATTGCTCACTGCTGAAATACACAAATGTCAGAAAGTGACTGCGCATCAAAGCTTAGGCAAATCATCTGCTGCAAACAAACAGGCTCCAGCCCGCGTTCCGGCTTTAAACGCTCCTCGGCAGCACAATGACTGAGCGGGACTTATTGGGAGCCGGCGCGCGGCGACGCTCGCGGAATAACAAGTTGCGAACGTGCAGCCGAACACACAGGCTCAGCGCTGAGCGCTTCTGAAAAGGGCTCGGCTGCCTTCCGCACCAAATACACCCAAAAACAAGAGAGGGAGAAATGAGGAGGTTTTACCTATTTCGTTTTTCGTGACTTGGTTACCATGAATTCTGAGGGATGGATAATCCTTCCTTTTACTGGCAACAAAAGCAACACAGTTTTGGCACCCAAAAGGGGTCAAATCCTCTCGCTTCCAAATATAGGCATGTAATTGAAGATCCGTAATTCAAAATCAGATTGCAGATAACATAAGTGAACTCGGAACAGAGAAACCAACAGACCTGTGATGAAGTCCGATGAAGGAGATATAAAATTTCAGTCACTGAAAGGAATTACTGGCTAAAAATTTCTTTCTGCGATTCATTTGCTTCTAGTGCAGATTGAGGCAATTTTAGTATTAAACTACTCTACACAGGGATGAAAATGAAAGAACCATACAGACTCATCAAGATAATAAAGTTAAAATAAAATCATTCTGACTCCAGTGAGCTCCTAACAAAAGAATTTTATCCAAATGCTTCAGCGAGCAAAAGTAAACTGAGGCAAAATTGAAAAGGATGCTTACTAAGTCACCATACTTAACGCGTTATGTCTGAATAACAGAAAGTATCATGTTCCTACTGAAGCACATTTCACCCAATATTTTCCCAAGCAGTGCAGTTGTCACTGCGCTGGTAGCGCTTCAGTTTGTATTTTCTCCTGACTGATGCTCAGGCTAATCTCTTGAATACCAAAATGCCCTGGTCTAGCTGAAGTCTTTCAGCATCATTTAAGGCTTCCTATAGTCTGATGCGTGTCTAACAACAGCGAGGCAAGCTGAATGCCTTCTCGGCTATTATTAACGCTGATATTAAACCAGCCTGGAAAGTCAGCCCCAGCATTTGGGTGAAATACAAGGGCCCACAACGCATGACACACAAGACTAGATGCCCCTTTATTCTGAACATCAGGAGCCCTCAAAGACCACGAAACGCCAAAGTGTTGCCAATCTACTCTGAAGTGGACCCAGACTGGACAGGATCCCAGAGGTCAGAACCCAATCTTCTGCAACCACAGGCAGTCACACAACACGCCGTTAGTCCAAAAGGTCCTACAAGAGCTCGCATTCCCATCTCCTCCTTCAGGTTATGTCCTCTCCTCTCTCATATCCACATCATAAGCCACAAAACAACACACGTAAAATTTACTGTAACAGCATGATGCCTCAGGAACTACAGCGTGCCACAGGAAGAAAAGAGAAGGGATCAAACAGACTGGCCATTGCATGGCTTTCTTCAAAAACAGGAAAACATCCAGATGATCCTAACAAATAAAGGCAAAAGCATTCCTCTCATTTCTTCCCTTCCCATTATGGTCATTATCAATCTCACCAATTAAAAATTCCTCCTGACCCCAAATATGGTGAGTGGTTTAGCATATGAGCAAGACATACCTTGCAGGACACTGTTCCATTTATGAGGCACCAGATTAATGAAATACAATACAAATCCAGTGCACATTACACAAAACTGGCTGGTCTTCCTTTGCTTCTTTTATAGTCACTGGAAATATATGAGCTTCTTCACAGAGCAATTCAGGTCTCAAGACTAGCATGTCAAAACTGAAGTCAGTCTTTGGGACCATCCCATAGGTGTATCCATCTTTCCTCACCTTTCTTTTGGGGATATCACCATACCAAACTTCTAAAACTGTCTATCTCAAACTCTAATTACTGTTTGAGTAATTACTCTAGCAATTAGAAGCCCAGGACTACTCCTATACTGTTTATTAACCAACCATTCTATGAATTTATCAAATTCCTCTTAAAATAGCATACATTGCTTCAGCAGCCATTTCAAAAGTACATACCTCTCAATAACAGAAATTCAGAAAACAAACAACCCCCCCCCCATAAACACACACACCCTTCTTTTAATTTCCAGTCTAGATTTAATAATGACCAATTTATACCTAGTAGATATGGTAAGGATTATCCTTTAACTTAAATAATTCCTCCTCTTCCCTGGCCTTTATCCTCTGACTGTATTTATAAAGATTAACACATATACCCTTCTGAACCTTTACTTTGCTAGGACAAGTGAACCATACTCTCTCAATCTGCTCTCATAATACAGATTCTCCTAATAATCCAAGCAGCAATTCTCTGTACCTGTTCAGAGTTTAAATTAATCTTTCTTGAGCATGGATGACCAGAACTATATACAATTTTTCAGTGTTTTACATATTGGCACCAGTACTTCCTCATCTTTTCTGAAAAATCTCTCTTCTGTTGCATTTAGGCATCACGTGAGCTTTTTTCCCACTTTTGGTAGTGTGCAGCTACACTGTTGCTTGGTCCATCTCCAGCAGCATGTTCAAGGTTCCATCAGCTCCCATCCCTTCTGGTCTACATACCTGGAGGGTCCTTTATGCTCTCTAGTTACAGGCATAGTCATAGAGGCTCGACCATAATTTACCACACAAAAATGAGCAAGAGGAAAAAAGATCCACTAACTTCTCTATTTAACAGGATAAGAAAACAGCTACTAGAACCATCAGCTGGAGATGATTAATATTTAGAGGGTTTAAAGGAGAACATTTCTGTGGATTTGTTTTTTTGGAGAGGCAAAGTCATGGAAATGAAGACACAACTCCTCTACAGAGCAGCCATGATAAGTATTCTTGTGGGGAAGGGAAACATACCTAAATCAAATCCACCATGGAGAAACTTGACAATAGAGTCTACTCAACTGGTGGAGAACCAGCAGTAGGACACCTGTGGTTTCAAGATAATAGCAAAACTAAAAGAACCTTATTTAAAGGGCCAAAATTTCACCTGTGCAAGTGTGTGCAAGCTAATCACTAGGAGCTGACAAGGAAGGACAGTTAGAAAGACCAGGCTTCTGGTGACAGGGTGAGACAATACATACCTTTAGTCCCATGGCTACTTGGGCACTAACAGAAATAGAGACAACCTGGCCTAGATTTATATAGAAGGGTGGTAGGAAATACATAAGGTACATGATGATGAGGGCCTATGATGAAGAAAGTCTCTACTTTTCTGCTGCCCCGATCTGAGTACTACTTAGGTGTTGTCTTCTATGAAACTGATAGTGTTTTCTGAAGAATCTACCCTAAAATTAATCACAGGTTGGCTGATTCAATTTAATAACTAATTCATTTTTCCTGGCTATTGCACCTACAACATTGCCTGAAAAACAAAGATTGAACACAACGATGTCCTGTTTAGACTTCATCCACCTTCCAAAATCACTTTGTAGCTATACGGATTTCTTAGTCCACAAAATTCCCCATCTCTTAAAAAAAAAAAAAAAAAAAAAAAAAGGCAATACAATGAAAGGATCTTTTCTAACACATACTTGATGAAAAGAAGCTGGGAAAGTGTTGCTGGACTTGGATCTGCCATAGCTCTTCAACTAGAATCCATACTACTTGGTGCCTGTAAGCCCAAAACTCTGATGAACTCTCATTACTATTTAGACATGTATCTTTTCAATACTAAAATTGAACTGCCTCCTACCTTAAAAGCACTTCTGGTACATTTACGTTGGGATTTTCATATTTTTAAGTGTATGCTATCTGAATTATTTAAAAGGAAGAAGAGGAGGATTGTTTCATCTGGGAGTCACAACCAAGCAGGGGGAATGTCCAAACTATAAAATATTAAATATTCCTAGTTACAAATGCAAAACCAAAAGAACTCTGAACAGATTGAAAAACTCCTTGCACAACAAAGAAATTATCTATAATTTTGCAAAATTAAAAATCATTTTACTTCATCCCATTTGGTTATGTATAAATAAACCATCTGTAGTAAATTGTTCTTACAAATTACATAAAGGTCATCTCCATAGGACCAGAGAGTTAAGTTTCAAGTTTCAGTCTTAGAGCTACGGTTTTATGTATTCCACAGTGTGATTTTATTCTGTTATTCTTTATTCTCTGAAATTTCTATAGAAACTTGCAGAACATCTTAATATCTTCTCTATAGTACCTTCCTATCTAACAGTATCTAACTGGAATTATAACTTGAACTGGTCATTTGCAATCCAGCCTACACGGTGCTCAAAGCACATCCAATCCACTTAAATTTTTATTTTTATATTTAACATCAATTTTCAAAGCTATACACCTGTTCTTACTTATGAGTTCATCATTCTCTTAAAGGGGCCAGTTTTATTTTTTTAAAACCCGTACTGGTTGAAGATCATCAAGCACAGCTTTTTTCTAAAGGTACTGCCATTCCCCCCGACTGCTAACAGAGATTACTTCATTCCCCTGTAGCCCTAAGAATGATTTCTGAAAATGTTTCATATTCTCAATGATGAATCTCCAAAAACTTAGACACTCTTTCCTATTCCTCATCTTTTCCGCATTTTTAGCGCGCTCTTTACCTCCGTTTTCATTTATTACAAAAATGAAAGCACAGAATGTTTAGAAAAAAGGTTCTGTCACTGCTTCATGTAGCAACTAAGAAATACGATCAATATGACTGCTGTCTTGTCTGGTAGAATTCTTTAAGCATGAAATTACTTTAAAGAAAAACAAAAAAACACCGCTTCTGTGTAATATTCATGAATTTTGTAATGAAAAATATGGAATTGTTCAAATGTTGAAGGGCAGTATTTTGAAATGCAAAATCCAGTAAGCACAGAACTGCCTATAAAAAAAACCAGCATCTTTCACATATGGGAAAGATAAGTCTGTATCTTCGTATGGATTTGAACGAAATTGGACACAACTGCATCACTCGATTCCCAGCTTTTAGTTTTGTATGCCACCTCTTTCCACCTGTGTTATAGTTGTAATCATGCAGAGTGTCAAGCACCCTCAGCTCTGAACAACTGCCGTGAAAATGAGGGTATTTAGCACCTTGTAGGATTCTGCCATTAATCAATAGCCTTTTTCCACTTTGAATAGAAGATAAACCAGCTTTACTTTACAAGTCTGCCACGACAATTTTAACCAATTAAATTTAAACTTCACTGAGTCTCATTACAATGATTTGGTGCAAACTTTGAAAGTATTTCATTTCTGAATCATTCATTTTGGGGATGATATTTAACCCAATCGCAGCCTTCAAGAGAAAGATTCTATTGGGAAAGGAAAAGAGGAAGAATAAATGGAGAAATAAGCTAGGGAGGTACAGAAAGTTCAAAAAAGAGCTTACATTTATGATGCCTTAGAATGAGTAAAATGGGATAATATAAAATAGATGATGAAAACTTTTCCTATTGCAGAAATTAATGTAAAAATATGTGAAGATTTGTATTCTAAGTATAGCTGAATTACTATATTATTGATTCTTCCTAGAAGGATTAAAAATGCCATCCATATCAGCCAAAGGCGTCATTCTCATTTCCTCTCCCATGATGTCCCTCCACTTCCAATGTCCACGTATACTACAGCAAAGAAGTCTATTCCGAGTTACAGTGACATTATTATGCATGGAAGTGCATAATAATCCAAGCCAGTCATGCCTCTACCCCGGCTTCCTACATGAATATGCACGAATCAATTAAACCTCTGAATGCATCAATTTCCTTCCCACTGTAGTAATGATAATAATAATAGCTGCCCATTGTATAGGATACCGCATGCAATATTTTTAATGCCTCCTAATGAAATGCGCTATTAATTATTAGAACGCAGCTTGGGTTTGAAAGCCAAGCACAAGTGTCTCGAGCTTGCATTCAGACTGACACAAGCGAAAAACCTGAACGCTTCCAAGCACTGACTACATAAAAAGTGCGCACGAGTGCTACTGTGAAAACTAGTTAGGAAATAAATGGGATTTAAATCAGTATCAGGACTTTCAGCTCGTCCTAGCTATGCTGCAGTGCAATCTGCAGCGAAAGAGTTAATCGGATTAGATGGGAGTGGTTGCAGGCTTGGTGCCACAGGTTTTGCCCTTTGTGGCTTCTCACATCCCAGACTTGGAAAATATGAGCTGTGATACTGAGAAAGGTAAGAAGCCAGCACAGCCCCATAGTGATAAATGAGTTTGCATCATCTGTCATTAGAACTTCCTGCCAACAGGGTCATTCCCTATTAAATTACCACTTGTCAATGTTTAAAATACTGATTGATAAATGACTGTGCCAAAACTGATAACACGACAGCTTTTATTTTCTAATATTCTTGGTTACCACATTCTGCTACTTCAAGATACAGATAGAGTAGTTTTTTTTCAAGTACTTTAGTGAAAGACAATTTAATCTAATACAAAACTAACAGGTACTGTATAATGATTGGTCCTGATATACATTACATACTATTCTTCTTGCCAAAATAAACCTACTGGCGATTTAGCGATATGGGTAGATCCAAGTTTCACATTTCATCAAATGTTAGTAATCTGTTTTATCAATATAAACTGCATTTTAATGAAAAAATTCTTTTCTTCAGTACACTTCACTTTTAATGCCCCAGAGTATAATAATTCGTTCATGCTGTAGAACAAGAATGTTTTACAAGACCTTAACTCTCCAGAGAAATTTCTCTGTAAATACAAAATGCAAGTTTTATGGGAATGTGTTGTATGCAACATGAGCAGTACCCAACATAATAAAAAACTAGGTTGCACAGAGAATTCTGCTTAAGTATCTTTGTGAGCTATTGTGAGACTAAATGGTTATTATGATAGCATTTAGTTCAATACCTATACGACAGATAAAAGAGACTCAGGAAAACTATTCTTTGTTTCTGAATAGATAAAAAGAAATTAGTTTTAGGAAGTTTTGCAAAACAAATACAACCCAGCAGACTGCTCAGTCAGGTCCTCCTCTAGGAGGGCACCAGTAGGCTTATGCTGAGGGTGATACTAGCATATTCAGCCTCTGGAAAACCAGCCTGGAGCAGAGGTAATCCCCAAAAGGCCACGAAAGCACACATGGAAGGAAAAGGAAAGCAAGAAAGGGTTAGTCCAACATCCACGTTCAACACCCCATCCTTTGCTGCAGTTGCAGCTCTCTGCCCTTAGCTTTCAGGCCTGAGCTACAGAAGGTACCAACCTTCGACCCAAGACACCAGAACTGAAAGACTCCATTTCATGCAAGTTTTACACCAATATTGCACTTTCTCCTCCATAGGCATTGTGTCCCAGATCCTGCAAGCATTGCATACCTGTCTTAGCATGCCAACACAAACTCCAAATTTGCTTGCAGCAGGTGAGGAGCAAAGACATTCAGGGGAGCAATTTCCATCACCTGGTTCTTCAGCTGCAAGCTCCAAGGTAGGGGCAGTCTATTGGCACTAATTACACTAACTATGCATAAACCTCAGCAGTGGGGGGGGACATGCCTACCGGATAGAGTGCAGGGCACCACGGAGATGCCCGAGTTACCACCAGACCCACTATCATTAGCACAGAGCTCCACCTAAGCCAATATATCCTATTTCACTGGAAGGCTAATTAGCCGAAAAGAGCATGGTTTCTAAAGCATATGGCTTCCAATAGGCAAGGCAGCTTGCTCGAGCTCACGGGGCAGCTCTGCCGAGCGCCGCGCTGTGCAAGGCAGACGTGTCCCCAGCGCCCACCTATAGCTCTGGGCTCTCCTGCATAGGAGCCTTGCCCCCAGCGTCGGCGTCTGCATTTCTCCAGCACAGCAAAGCTATTGCAAGTTGTTATGATTACGGAGGAAGGGGGAAGCTCTTAGTTTTCTACAAAGAGGTTTGAAGTTCAGCACTGCAAGTCTGATCTGAATGATGAAAGTGACCTCTTTTTTTTATTATTATTACCAAAACCAGGCATTTCCTGACAGTTGGTTTCTGTATAAGAGACACTGTCAGTGTCTCTTAAAAACTTGTGCTTTAGTCAGGAACTCCCTTGACTGGCCATAAAGTATTCTCTAAACTCTGCCTCTCTTACACCATAACTAAATAATATAAAATCAAATGGTTGAAAACGCCCCGTTAACTGTACTACGTTATAAAAGCAAATTAAGAAACAGCATTCTAAAATCTTTAATTCCACTTCAAAATGTGTAATGCGGATAGTACAAGACATCAACTAACAAGTCCCACTTAAAAAGAAGCTATTGTTATTTTCCACTGTAATCTTAGTCCTCTCATGCTGTCTTTTCTATTATTCCACCTTACTCCAATGTGCACTGTAAGCTCTTAGGAACGTTACTTCATTCTGGCTTATAAGAACGTTTTCTTTTTCTACCACTTCATGATAATAGCAAAGATATACTACAATGAGAGGAACAGTAATAATAACCAAAATCTGTATTACAGTTTTCATTGCAATGAATTCCAAGGAGTATATATATAGCCTGACCCAGCTGCCAAAGTCTCAGACAGACTGAGAGAATTAGCACAAAATATCGGCAAAGAACTGCTAGGGGTGTTGTTCTTCCAGTGATGCTCACTGGCATTTGGAGATGCGTGTACCAAAGACAACATCTGTAGAAAGGGGATTTTTTTCTTGGGCCCTAGTTTTTGACTGCAAAAATAAAAATATATGACATCGATACAGACTATATAAAAGAAAAAAATAACATACAGCATTTCATTTACATTACAACGCCTAAGAATTTGAAATGTAACAAATGACAA
Source organism: Apteryx mantelli (assembly GCF_036417845.1). NCBI lineage: Eukaryota > Metazoa > Chordata > Aves > Apterygiformes > Apterygidae > Apteryx > Apteryx mantelli. Next base: position 46,497,774 of record NC_089983.1, read on the forward strand.
CGTAAGGTAAGTCTGAATTACAAGATATTTAATTCAAAGCGTTGTTAAGAAGTATGGTAGCACATATGGCATGTAAAATCACCTACTGTTCTACAGCCCTTGCAGCACCTATGCACTATGAAGTGACAGCCTTAACTTGGCATTTTATTTGTTTGTAAGCTTAAAAGTATTGTGATATATATTTATTTCTACATAATATACTTCATCAGAATGTAAAAAGTGGAGAATTTGAAGTAGTAAATGACAGAGTATTTGTCACGTGTGGAGCAGCGCTGGTATCACAGAATGCACTGAGGAAGCTAGGCATCATCACAGCCCCAAACCAGGAGGATCAGGGCAGTAAATTTCTTATTCTGCTAAAGCCTCAAATCCTTCCATCTCTTCTCCTTGTGAGATAAGGACCAGGGTCCGGTTGTGTGCCTTGGGAACGCCAGTGTGTGCCCTTATGACAAATCTTTATTAAAAAGAAGTATTTCATAAAAAAGCATCAATATGTTCCTCCGGGAAGTAGAAAAGTAGCGATCAGATGGCCATCTGCAATATCTAAACGCATATTGTGCACATGCATAATGGTACATCTAACAGCATTCACAAGTAGTTCCGAGGTTAAGTTCTCTACTGCACCAAAATGTATCAATCCATCGTTATACCTTCACTCTTAAGTGATCTTTTACTATGCTGATTGTGCTATTTTATATACTAATCATCTACAGTAATTACATTAAAGGTAAACACATTACAGGATTTACTCGTGTGACATGCTGCTTTATTACACTGTTTTGATCAAGGGTTAGATGTATTTATTTTTATTTTGCCCTAAAATGACATATTAACGTAACATAATCTCTAAAGCTATCACCATCTTATCAGCGAGGATGCTTTCTTGGTCAGATCACCTCCCTCCTAAGTCCAAATAAAATTTACATTTAAGACACAAACATACCCTTAGACATTCACACACGAAATAAAAGAGGTCAAAGTAAAGAAAAAAATCACCCTGGTTATTTTGCCTTCAGAATTTTTAAATATTTTCCCAACATCTCAGCAAAATTATGCATTTTAAAAAGACTGCAGGCATTGAAATGATTGTCAGTCATGCAAATAATCACTTACTTACACTGTATGAGTTTGGTTTGGATAAAGCAAATTACCATTTGAAAATAACTTGAAAAACACTCTGGGCTAACAGCTTGCTTTATAAATTTTAGCTTGGCCACAATTTTTCTTAACCTTCTTCTCCTCAATCTCCATTCAGTCACTACAGTAATACAGTCTAAATTAATAAACAGCATTCAATTGCCACAGGTGCATTCAACATTATTTAAAACATGATCTTGTAAAGAAATAGTAAATACTGGATGCAGTTGAAGGTCAAAACCCAAAGAACTTCAGAGTTATGCAAAAGCAATCCTTTCCTATGCTTCCCTTTCTTCTGTTACGATATTGCTTTTTGTCTAAAAATCAGAACTTAATGTCTAGAGCTAGCATTTGAATAAAATTTATATTAGAAATAATACAGCTGATATTAATGTGTGTTTCTAATTACTGTGCTGACCAAGCTGTATGGTCACACAGCTATGCTTCACAACATCTTAGTTTTGTCCATCTGCCACGGAAAACAGTTTTTAGATATAATTTCAAGTGCAACAACTACAATAAAAATGTGAAAGCTGTCACGCTTTGTAAGACAAGATTTAATACAAAAGCAGAACCTTAAGAAGAACATACAGTAAGATGAGATCTTCTCGCTCTACCAGTTTGAGAGGAGACTACTGAGCAGTTCAAGCACCTTCTGCTCTGGGCAAAGAGTTCAGATAGGGGCCCACTGCACACACCAACGGCACGGGACCAGTCTGCGTGGGCAGAATCGGTCTCGTCTGACCCCATCTGCCGAGGCTGACAAGTCCAAAAGGCCTCCGTTAATGTAAGACGGTATTATTACACCTTCACCTCTAAAATTAGGCTTTGGCCACACGACCAAGGTATTTCAGACAACACAAGACCCTTTTACAATGGCTCGATATCATCCTAAGCATCCACAGCATTTGCTCACTCTTTAAAAACAGGGTCTAAGAAGTAGCAGCAGATCCTCAAATATACACTGGTACTGACCTCCACTGCAACCCAAGGAGCACCTAAGTACCACTGGAGGATTTTAACCCATTTGCCAAAAGCATAGGTTTAAAGACTTAATTTTAGACATGGATTTTTAAATGATCTGCAACTGTGCTTTAGAATATCATGTTTTCCAAGTTCCTTAAATGCAAACCTTGCAATGTAAACATTGATAGAGTGCATGACCTTAAGCCTGTACTAGCAAACTCTCTGCCCAAAACTACTGCAAAGGTACATTTAGTCTTTGAAATAAACTGCAAGTACAGGCTGGTCAGGGACCAAAACTTACTGTCATATCAAAAGCCAGACTCCTGCAGAGTCATTACACTGCTTTCTATCCATATTTCAGCAAAAAAATGCACCAGGCATCACATTGTTTTTAAGAGTATAATCAAATTGCAGAATCATAGTATCTCTATTTAGTATTGGTCCCATTGAAGCAAAGTTCCTGTTCAGTGGGAGGAGAGTTCCTTATAATAGGAGAAACAATTGTGCCAGGTTTAATCAAAAGTGAAAAGGATCTAGCGAATGTTCCCTTTGAGCCACATAACCCACTGCTAATTTCAAGATGGGCTCTGAAACAAGGGCAATAAAAAACGTCCTTCAGAGTAACTGAGGAAGAATGAAGAGCATCTACAACCGCAGCTAATGCCAAAATATGCAAGTCTGCTCTATGCTACTGAAATGCTTTTCACCTACCTGGAAGGCAATAAAACGAGAGGTAGTGGAGGGAGGAGGGAATAAAATCCCACTATAACATACCAAGGGAAATATAGCTTCTTGACTACAGACTTATCACTTTTACTAGTCTCTAGAATTTCTTTCTCCTCCTTGACCTCCGCTGTAGAAACAAATACACAGAGCTGAGGAATAGTCAACATTTTAAAAACTAAAACAAGCTGGGAAATGATTCTCACTGAACTATATAATTTTGTATGACATGAACTGACTGAGGACATGCTTGGCAAGACTACTCATGCCCGTGCTGGTGAATCAGAACCTACCTGAACAGCCTGTGATTATAGAAATCAGTTTATCAACTGCTTGACTTTTGCATGTTATCAAGATCTTTAATTAACAGTGCTTTAACTGAATGGTTAAAACTTCACAATAAACAGGCAGTTTTGACAGATTGGAGACAATTTATGAGACGGAAAACATACTGACCTGCTCACATCAGGAAATTTGACTGGAAAATAAAGAACTTGGCACTTTGGTCTGATTATTTCTTCCAGATCCTTAGGTCTGTGGTCAGGAATCAGCTTCATAAATTTTCCAATAGATGTAAGAAATGATTCCATATTAAAAGCAGAGTTGAACACAACGACATCAGCAACCAAACTGTAAAAAGTGGTTAAGATTAATGAAACTTACTGCTAGAAAAAAAGAACAAAAAAAAAAAAGATTGATTGAGTGCATCAGATATTAGAGAATATTAGAGAAATGGTACGTTATTACTTATTTTTTTAACCTACGCATACATAATCTCAATTAAGAGTACATTTACTAAGCACAAAATATATAATATAGCAAACAGCATCAAAAAAATTTGAAAAATAATTTGGTATATTAACACGATGGTTTGTTCCTTAGTGCTCTGTTTTAAAACCAACAAGATCAATAATTTTAAGATGTGGTTAAATGATCATTTAGGTATTATTTCTCCACTGAGATTCTCAGTCTGGAGAAACGAAAAGCTCTCAAAAGACTGAAATATCTGGAAGTTTATCCAGGAAGTGCTGACACAACCTTAGCTGTACTGGCAAACATGCAATGCTCTAACAGAGGTAAGAAATGTTTTATGGCTAGTTGGTTTTCTCAATATGTTATATATTGTAATACAGACCTATGGGTCATAAGATACATTGAGGACATGTGTTCATAAGTCACTGGGCTGGTGAAAAGTATATTTGAGGTGAGAGGCTGTCATTCATCCTCACTGCATCTCACCGCTGTCTGGTCAAGAAAGAAAACTGACACTGCTCACAAAAGCAGCAGGAGTCAGCAGGAAAGGCAAAAAAGCATTAGAGAGAGAAAGAATCCTTTTCAACTAGGCTATGGGAGCTGAAACGTTCTCTGAAATCCCCCTCTCTCCCCCACCTATGACTTTTAACCCTGCGCTTCCCTCACATCTCCCCCAACGACGCAGCCACCTTTTCCGAATCGACTTACGCAGGACACAAAACACAACACGAGCCTCGCGCTTTTTTTGCTGCTCTTTGACATTTAGCAAAGGCTCCAAACATTTTCATCTCTGCTTGTCTTGTACATTAAGCCTCATCTCTCCAACCTTTTTTTCCTGGAGGCTCAGCATTTCACTGGCATACTAGAGAGATCCTGTCGTCGTACCTGCCTGAGCAGTTGGGAGGGAAGGAATTTCAGTCCTTGTTAAAAGTGTGAGTTACTACCAGTATGCCATAAACCCTTTAGAGTTATTAAGAAGAAAATTTCTCTTTCTTAATGGTTCAAAACACCAACCTGAAGAGTCAAAGCGCTCCACTTCCAATTGTCTCCAAAACCTCTAAGCAAAACTGGAACAATATGTTTTCGTATTTCAAGTATTTCTGACAGATTTAGAAGATGGAAAGATTCAGAAAGAAACCCTGAAACACTAAAAGGTTCAGAAAATCTTCATAAACTATAAAGAAAAAAAAAGTAGGCAGCTTGTTTCATTGCCTTTGCAAACGTCCAGTAGGTAGTTAGGAGCAATATAGAGGAGATGTCTTCTATTTGCTATTAAAAATGTGATTTCTGCAGCGACAAAAATGAAAGATTAATATTATATAATTACATAGAGAAGCTATTGGAGGCTGAAGGAGACAGAACCAAGCAACTATAGTGGTCTTTTTTTTTTGAGGCAAAAGAAAATAGTTTTTCATTTAAAAATGCATGTTTTGCAGATTAATGTCAGCTCACAAAAGAGGAACTCATGTTCCAAAATATAACTGCCATGAGAAAGCAAAATATATATACAAAAATATTCCTTGCTTTAGTACCAAAGAGCACGCTTTTTTTATATCAGTAAATCTGAAGATGGCTGCTACCATTTTCGAAAGATTTTTCATTATATTTTCACATCATTGCTACTTAGTGACTGAAACATCTTGCAAATGCAGTGGCAAAAGCAGCTACAGAGTGTTCAGAGTATACAAAGATTATTATTTGAGAAATCTGAATATCAACTGGCTTATATTTTAAAGATGCAAAAGCTTAACATATACTTAAAAAGACTCAATCCGTATTCCTAATAATTCTCCTAATAACAGATAGGTGAGAAAGATCACGTAAATGAATTTATTTCAATTCAAAACAACTCAGTTTTGCTGTTTCACTTAGGTTTGTACAGCGTCTAACCACAAAGCTTTTCCGTGTTGCTGTTATTAACTTCTTTCATTAACTTAGATTCAAGAAATGCATTTGTTTTTAGTAACAATAAAGGACACAGCCTTTAAAATGTCTGGGTATTTTAGCACTGCGCAATCTCTGAATACTAGATGAAAGAAATATAAGGATTTATCTGGTATGTTTACTGCCCTCTCTTCTCAAGAAAAGTGCTGCAGTACATTTTAATTTCTGTTTATTTCCCTAAAAACCTCTCTATAATTTCAGTTGGATGCAGTAAAAGCTATGGCTAAGCAACAGCTGATGAGCTGCAGCTTTGCTATGTGGATGCGAGACCAAGTGTCTCGCTCATTATGGCTGCGACATAGGTCAAAATTTGCACAGCTAACAGGTACGCGATGGCCGCCCGAATGTAGTGCAAGCCGACTTTATGTACTCATCTCGATTTATTGCTAAAGTGGATCGTCTCTGCCTGTTTATGCCAAAGCACTTTTATTCGCATCTGTTTGGGACTGTGCCTGTTTGCTAGGCTGCCATCGTTTCAGCAGAGAAGGACTCCTCTGGCGTACGATGCCGGAAGTTTGCACGTGAAAGAATACCTTAAACCCCACGCAGAGGTGCGAGAAACACCCACCAGGAAAGGATCTGGTTGTAGCCGTACTGAAAATCTCGTTCCTGGCACTTCTGGACAGGATACGCCAATTGGTTCTCGTGGAAGTAGAGGACCTTTTTCAATTTGCCGAGGTCAGGCCGCAGGGCCACGAGTTCAGCCAGGTTAAGCACGGAGCTCGCAAAGAGGACCCTAGGAAACAAGGAGAGCAGTGTTCAGCGGCCGCGGGCAGGCGCAGGCGGGCCACCCGCCGCCCCTCTCCTCCCCGGCTCCCCCCCCCAAGAAAAACATAACCCCTATAGGGACACATCAATAGCCGAGCCTTAATACCATGTAGCAGCGCTCGAAGTTTTGATCTCTTAAAACGCAGCTGCTAAGAACTCGACTAGAAAAGCACCGAATCTCATTGGTCTGCTCAGCTCAGTTACAGAGAGATGCAAAATAAAAAAGCTGGATGGATTTTATTGAAAAAGGCAAGAAAAGCTGTATCTGAAGGACAAATGGAACAAAGATAAGGCTGACTAGGGAATACTTTGCTTGCCAGTTTCATTACACTTTACTTCTTTATGCAACCAACTACTGAAATTCAATATATGAGCACGAATGGCACATGTTCATGTTATGACATAAACCCTTTTGATTTATGCAGTACACTTATCTAGTACGGTCTTTTTTTTCCTCCCTTTTTCTTTTTCTATGTTTTATTTTCTCATTTTTATTAGGTATCCTCTATAACGAAAGGTAGTTTGTATCCCTGTACCCCAGTATTGCCATATCACTCCTGCTATTCCACAGTCCACAGTATTGCACACTTCCTTCAATTAGATAAAGCGGGCAAAAACAGCGCTAGCAAGCCGATATCTTAACCTTGTACAAGTTACTCGACTACCAGACAATGAATGTATTTAAAGGTGCAATGTGAAATCCTGACCCTACTGAAACCAGGGGCAAATATCCCAGCATTTCACCAAAAGCACGCAACCATCCGCTGTCCTCTGGCTAGCACTGCTTTCATTCTGAAACTACAGAGAACTGCAGAGCTGTAGACAATTTGTCTTATAAATTTCTCAGCGCAAGGGATAAAAATATTGAGAACAGGTATTTATTGCACATAAAACATTAAGCCTTAATAAATTAGTTTTCGGCATAGCATGTTTCTGGCTTTTTTTTTTCTTTTTTTTTTGCTGTCCACCATTTTAATAGTACAGATTCAGAATTCGATGCATGAAAGGTTTGTTTCTCTTAAAATCTTTTCAAATTTTCCTGTTTTTATATGGATTTAGTGCTCAAGAATACCACCAAACTGACATCACTGATCTAATAAACTGATTCTAGTTGTCCACCTTAAAACTTGCCGATGACCCAAAATAACCATATAAATGATTATTTACAACAAATAGTAGTAACTACAATAACCATATTTATGGTTATGACAACATTCCTGGATAATCTGTATCTCTAGAACAAGCACTTCCTAGAGAACAGATCCAATATCCATCTTCACCGACCTGAGTCAATGCTGATCTTCTGAAAGGCTTACTAAAGAAAGATATGAACGTTTTTCCCTTGTTCATCAAATATTTGCTCTTCTAAAGGGACTGTCAGATAGAATGCCAATTAAGACATGAGCACTGGTTCATTATGAGCCATAAAGAGACCAAGGAATATATTTATGTATACCATCACGTATGTGTCATGAGGAGTAATAACAACCTCTGGGCCCCACAATGACCTGGATGCCAGGTCAAACTGGAGGTAGGAAAGCTCCCTCCAGACAATATAATATTCTTGCTCAGAGAAGTTTAGAAACAAGAGAATGAGGAAGAGAAAATTACAAATGGGAGAAAAAGAACGCCAAATATTACAGTACTAAGATTAAATGGTTACTTGGCAAAATTCAGGATATTTCTGGATTGTGTCACAGCTTATTCTTTCATTTTTTTTCTCCATTAAACTTATTTTTAGACAACTTTTCTTTTTCTGCGATAAGCTATGTAGCAAACTGAACTGATGTGGAGTAGTGTCTATAAACTTGGTTGCATCTGAATGAAGAAAGGAAAATAATATATGGCACATTGGGATTGAAAACATGGGGAAGCAGCATGGCGCGAGACACAAAAGCAAGAGTGGAAAGAGAACACAGTGGGGGTGTCAAGGTTAACATTACTGCTGGAGAGAAAAGGGCAACGGGGAGCACGACGAGAAATGAGATCCAAGATTCAAGACTGGACAAAACTGTGCAGTTCTGAAATGTCTGAACTCACTATGACGGACAAAGCAGTAACTAGTAGAGGAATACGGAAAAGGATGGTTATATCCACAGGAAAGGAAAATAATTTTTGCAGTACTGGTTGGGGGAAACTGAAGGAATATATCATCATAGTTAGAGCTAGAGGAGGCCTTCTAATAAGGCAAGCAAGGACACGAACCAGGAAAGCCGCAAAGAGGTAGACCTGAATTTTCTACATTGGAAATGGGGAGTGATAAGACAGCTCATGAATAAACCCAGCTCATAAATAAACCAGTGTCAAGAGAAAATTGTTATAATTACTAGCAAATTCAGATTTAGAACCTCAAATGACATTGCTTACGTTTCTCATTGCAAAATAAAAAGTTAAATTGGTCACAGCATTGCAAAACACCCTTTCCGATTCTCTTGCATGACTTCACAGCGCTTCTATAGTTTAATCCAACAGACACCAGATGCACTTAAATATCTTTGTTTCTTGGCTGGCATAAAAGCTGTTAACTCCCAGCAATAACCAATTTCTTAGGTCTCGTGAGCTTAAATAACACCTGACAGTACAAGTCGCTGTGAACATGCCCACCGAGAAGTCATGTACGTGGCTAATGGACTCACGCAGGGCACGGGAGGATATGCCGGATTGTATTGCCACTTAACACCTATTACAAGGGGAAGAAAGGAAAGTTTATTATAATGTAACGTGCGACATAAATATATGTCAGTTGTCATCCTACGTGACATCAACTTTCATTTTACCTCGGGTTATTATTTAAGTAATAAATCCTAACAAGGTGAGCTTTATCATCCCACCGAGTGTATCCGGGAGGTAAAGACACAAGGTGATAGCAAGAACGCTCGAAACATGATAATTCCTGACAGCTGCTGCTTGAGCACAAGTTAAATTGAACAGTTTATCTCAGCATAAAGATGTTATAAGGTTTTATGTTTAATTTAAAAAAATTAACATAAAACCCAGAGAAAGCAGAGTTAGGCAATCTTTCACAAACATGACATACTACAATCACTGTATAAGCTGGATTAGTACTTATTACCATGCTACTAGAGAATTAAGCTGTTTTTAGACCACCAAAGAGCTTTAAATTGCAACTTTTGTCTCTGTAAGAGAAACCTATATTTAAAACGTCTGCTAAATTCAAATTAACAGCTACATCATTAGCTTACCATCTCACAAAAAACACATTTAAACTGCTATTATAGTATCCTTATCTAGACCCATCAGCACTACGACACATAATATATACAGTACCCTTCAATAAATATATGGTGCAAATTATCAAAAAACCTGAGCTGAAGGTCACATTTCTAAAGCAACTGCCCTAGCCATCCCCAGCAAATATCCCCAAGTATTTTGGGGGGGGGTTACAGATGACCTTCCTCCATAAGCCAGATCCACAGCACATGCAGTAGCACCATTGCCTTGGAGACCGGCCAAATTGCAGTGCCACTAAGCTTGTGCTTAATTTGAATCTCTTAGAAGTCCTCCTGACTTCTGTGGAACTACTTATGTGTATTAAGTTAAGCATGTGCTTAATTCATACTAATATTCATGGGAATCAAGTAGATCACGTTTGCAGATTCAGAGCTGTGATGTGCACGCGGGATAATCTGACCTTTGCTGTGTCTTTCATATTATTGTATTCCAAAAGACTGAAAATAAGCAAAATAGAAAAGACTCTACCGTGTTTTTTTTAATTACCGGCAGACAAAATAACAAACCAATATAGATTTCCATTTATGTCAAGTAAAGTATAAAAGTAAAGGCGCAAAAGTATTTTTCCTTTATAAATCTCTGCATCACAGTTATGATTTACTCTTGTATGAAACTGCCCAAAACCTTTCAATTAAATTCTTATGCAACTTAACTAAAAACACATTTTGCCATTCCCTTGGGAGACGACACAATATCTACAGAGGGACTGAACCCTTCGATTCCCAGTTCAGAGCAGCACCTGATCATACTGGAAACTCCCGTGGGTGTCGCGGAAGCGCGGTCAGCACCAAGACACCCAAAGGACTCACCACCTGGGGCAGACCTAGGATCCCACAGCAGCACGACCTTCCCTACAGTGCCCATGACAGTTAAGTCCATAAAGCTTCATTGCAAAATAACTACATTCACAGTAAACTGAGCTTATGAGTGAAGATTTGATAGTCTAGAAATATCTCTATATATCTAATATATATATATCTTAATTTGTCACAAGTGGTATTTTGAGAAAGCAGAGTTAGATTTGAGTAGCACTACAATTACCAGACCTTTGGGGGAAACAGGTACAAAGGAAAAGGAATATTCATTAGGTGGCACTCACTGCCTTGACCTTCATCCATTTCTCAGCAGGGCAGTGCAATGCTGGAGGTAGTGCCTTTGGGCAAAATCTAAAACTAAAATCTTGACCAAGTGTAGTAGCTGAAACTCCCACCAAACTCAACATCGAAGCCAGGACACCATGTGAGATCACACAGGTACTGCAACGCGCCAAGCCATCATCCATAAATGGAAAGCACAGAGCAGTACATCACACCACTGCCGATGGCTACATCTGCTCCAGCTGACCAGAAACACTGAAATTTTATAGCAAAAATGGGAGCTTTTAGGGCAACATTTGCAGTGAGGTGAGGAGGAGCTCATCCTTCTGGTGAAGGTGGGCAACGGCGCTGTGCCCTGCGGTGGTGCCTCCTTCAACCCCAGCAAACGCATACAGAGCAGGGAAAAGACACAAAGTACGGCCAGAACCGCGTTCACCCTGAGAAATCCTGAGGGTCTAAAAGCCACCTCTTCTTGGTGTCTTCAAGCTCCCCAAAACCAAACCTGAAGGCTTTGCTTCCTCCGTCTTTCCCACCAACATAAAGTTTCCTCCATTTCCACCCAGCAATTCGGACAATTCCAATGATTAGGCTTTATGTTCTCTATTCAAATGTAACATTAATTGTACATGAAATAGCATTGTCAATCATGAAAAGTTAAACAAATCAGTCCTTTTTGTTTATTATTGCATGCATTTTTACCTGATCAACTTGTAAAAGTTTCATTTTTATTGCTATACTGAGAATACACAAATTGCAAACAGATATAAAATGCTTTTCCATTTCCCAATAAACAATAGATGACTCTGAATTTCTGAACAATAATAAATGCTAATAAATGATTATATATGACAATATGCAGTATAATAAATAATAAATTAACCCTAATTTCTTTTTGAGATGGAATGTACAAATGTCAAAAATGCTTAGATACTTTAATATATATCTCATAAATTAAGTTTTTTTACATAGAACATAATTTGAAATGTTTACAGAAATAATTAAGTCTTACTATTTTAACATCCTTTATTTTCCAGAACAAATCACAAGGGTTGTCATCCCTTTCATCTTAATTAAGCCAAGTGTTTGTCTTATTTATTTGTTATGTACTTTCATAAACGTTTACAAATATTAATTGTAAAGAAAAATATTTTTTCCTCTTGCTGTAATTACTATATGTACATATGAATACACAAGTGATAAATATTTATGGCTGCTACTAGTTCCATAGTTTTGGATTTGGGGGTTGTCTTGTTTACTAAAACACAGTACAAATGCACGGTTTGTTTTGAACTCACAATGCCAATCCCTTTTGATATTTCTATTAAAAAAAATCTCCTTCTTCCTTCATTTTATATTATTTTTGAGTACAGTAGAAATTCTTATTCCTAGTGTGCTAGACCTCAGTTACATTTTTCAAATGACTTTATTGCCTAGAATTCAAAATCAGTTCCCCCTTCTCCACGTATATCAAATCCCAAACAAAACTCATACCTATCTGCACAAACATCTGCTATTTCGCACACAGGGAGCAGAAGGGAGCTGCGTTTCCAGCGTCACTACTGCATCTCCCAATCTCCCCCCTTTTCCTCCTGACACGACACGTGTATTTTTAGACTTCTATTATGACCAGGGGTGGAATATTTGAAAACCTCCAGTCTCAACCTACTGATCCTACTGATGTTATTCAGCAAGACTAGAATTGGGCTGAAGCTGAATATTATCAATTATCTCACCTTTAAAATATTCAAGAGGTTGCATAAACGAGTTAACTATTTCACTTTGAAATTATTTGCATTCTCTCTAAATTCCTTCTTTTCCCCATGAATTTTTATCTCCACTAGCTGATCCGAATATTTGCATACAATCAGCCCTGAAGTCACACTGGAGCACCATCCTCAGAATCCAATTTTTGGGGCCACAGCCCTAGCCAATGCAAACCAACACACCTATGCCCATGCCGGTAGTTAAGATCTGGCCTTAAACATTTACCACCATTTTCTACAACCTATAAACTCAAGAGATACTGAAAAGGATTTGAAAGCAGTTAATCAAATAACTTCTTTTATATTTAACATCAAGAAGTAAGTGTCACGCTGTGTCGTCAGTAAGCTTGAAATAAATTCTTTCAGATAGACTTTTTGGGTTTGCCTTTTTTTTTTTTCTTTTTTTTTTTTAAGGTAAAAGCACTGAAGGTCCCTGAATTTTATTAAGTGTGCAGTAGTATCTTTCCCCCCCTGATTTGTAATTAAATTTGGCTTCAATTAATTACTGACAGATGCACATTTTTCCTTTAATGGCCAGATTGTTCACCATGGGCTGCATCGTCCTCTCTGCTTCCACGACGAGAGAGGTCGAGACCCAGCAGCTCTAGCTGCGGTGATGGGGGGAAGGAGAAAGCCACAAATCCACATCTTCTTCCTCTTTCAGATTTCGCACACCGCAACAGCACATAATGAATTCAAGGCATCTTATTAAAGCAGAACATGACACGAGCAAATTGGAATATCCCAACACCAAAAAGCAGCCACTGGTGGGTGGCTCATGAGATACACGGATGAACTCTGGTCAGATACGTGCCGTGATAGAGCAAGAAAAAGACCCTTGGTACATAGTTTCTGAAGGCAGGTGATCCACCAAATGTTAACATACAAGATGCAGAGAGATTTAGAGTAAAAAGACATTTTTAAGGGCAAAGGCTTGTAAAACTGATGCTTCACTTAAATTAATAACCAACTGTTAATTAAATAACATTTAATTAAGATTAAATATATTTTTCTTAATTCTCCAGATTCATGTCAGTGGGCGTCTTATCTGTGCAGCTCTGGAAGAAAAACAAACTTGCCAGACTGGCATGAAAAATGCAGTATGCTCAAGAGGTGGTACCAGTATGGAAAAGTCTTAAGACCATATAGAACAATACTACTATTTAGTAGCAAAAGTGAACGACAAACTTTGCGGACTGTTACTTCACGCCATCTTGTACTTGTTGAAGGTGGTTTGAATCTGCAGACTTAATTAACAGCTAATTTTTCCCATCTTTATCTGTAAAGAGTCCATTACAAATCCATGAATTTAGATTTTTCGTAGTATTAGACGCTCAGTGCACAGTGAGCTACATATAGCACACAGTGTATATATACCCTATATACAGTGTAGAGTGCCCGTGAACACAGACTTTACTCCTTAACGTTACAAAGATAACACTGTGAAACGGCAACGCCAAGCAATGACTAAATCACCGAATGGGACCGAAGCAGTTGCATTGCAGTTTGCTTCACGCAGGCCATATGATTTCCATCCAGGAAGCTGCCAAGTAACCGAGGGAGCCGACTGATCATTTCCAAGCATCTGAGACACAATATCCTGAACACCTAGAAAGGGAGAACGCTAAACCCTTCTTTCTCTTTGACGTGAGATAATAAGCAAAAAGTAGCATTTTTCTCACTGAACTTTGCAGCGTGTATATGCTCCAGGACTTGCGCCAGCTTCAAGGCGTGACTTTTTTTTCCTTGGTGGATGAGGCAGCCAGCTAAAAGGATAATTTTGTGTCCGGGGTGGTGCCTAGTATTAAACGCACGTGAAAGCAAGCTCGCTTCCGAGTACCCCTCCACGGCCACAGCAGGGAGGGCACGTTCAGCTTTCACAGAGAGAGGTCCCAGCTCGGACTGCTTGCGAGCCATTGCTATTGCGAAATGCAAGTCCATATTAACAGCTGGAAAGCAAGGAGGCCCTTTTACAAAGGTTTAAATGAAACAAGGAGTTTCTGTGAAGCAAGGCGGTAAATCCCCCCCCCCCTTGTCTGCACGCTTCCGAGGAGAGCGCAAGAGATATTACTTAAAAGAAACAACGCGTGGACTTTACACTGAAGATGCAAACAGCAAAATTCCCAGAGACAGTAACGGGAACGGGAACAACTTGAGCACTCTTAAGATAAGTAAGTTCCTTTCCCTTTTCTTTCTTCGCCCTGTGGCAGGTAGGAATCGATCGACCTGAAGCCAACGGAGCTGATAAATATAGCGGCTCCTTAAAGGTGCAATAACAGCTTCCCCGCCGGGGACTGACAAGCCAGCTTGACTCCAGGATGACGCAGAGGGAGAGTCAATGCAATGGATATACGGACCTCGCTACAAGTAAGACTGACTTATCCCGATGAAGGAGGAGCAAACTGAGACTGCAGCGTAAGCAGACCCGCCAAAAGCAGGGAGAGTTTTGTTTGAGAAAGGTTTATACGAATAGACGCTCTAATCAGCTCAGAGCGCGTGACTGAAGCCCAAAAGAAAACAACGGCTGATTTTCCTTTATTTTAACAAAGTTTTGGCAAACTCAAAACTCGCATCTTCTCCCAATTTTACAGATTTATCCATTTTATGTTTTTAAATGGAAGACCTGTTCACTCTGCATAATCACAGAGGAGACAGGCAGGGTCTTGGCAGACTGTTTAGCAGTTTTACATTTCACGTGCCCCCAAAATCCTGTTGTCCAAAATATTTCAGCCTGCTGCATGTTTTTTATGTTACTTGTACAGTTTGATATCTAAACAGTTGGTTTTTTTGTTTTCTATAAATTTGAAGACTGTTGCTAAATGGAACTTAGTTTTCTTAGCAAATGAATTTTGCATTTTTTCTAATGGTTCAGATTTCACCTCAGTCAATCTATAAACATCAAGTCCTTTCAAAAATGTTTTTATGGAAGCTGACTCTCTGGTAGCTCATTTTCACAAAAATTTCCACTGCAGACTATCAACCCTACAAGACATAACCACTGCATAAGACTGGGGAACTTAGAAAAAGCAGGATTCTTCCCAGAAAACTAATACAGTCCTCGAAAAAACTCAGACTGTCATAAAACCTGAGCAGCTGGCAACTCTGTCACCATGAAGTATCCATATGGAAGACCGAGATGTGTCAAACTATCCAAAACGAGTTTGGATAGTGCAGAAGATGGAATAAATAATTCAGTATCTTCAACACTTTCAACAGCAGGTAGTAGATATGCTACCTGCTCCTACAATGTGCCAAAATGTAACATGCGAGTGAGAGCGAGAGAAAGAATGTGAGTGTCTCCAAACTGTTTTCATGAGGATATTTTGCTCGAGGAAGTTCTCTTTTTAGAGGCGTATGATCCGTATCAGATGTTTGTCAGGAGCAGGCAGCACTGCAGAACATTAGGAATAACTTAGTGATTTTAATATATATTCACAGTGTATACTCCTTCAAATATATTTCAATATATTTTTGAATATATCTTAATCAAATATTACATTTAAAAAACATCAGGAAAGTGCAAATGTGTGTTTATCCCAATAGCCCTTCACATACATATAATATCTGTTGCTACAGTATAGTGACAGCTATTTTGCTTTAATATAAGCTGAGCAGACTATTCAATGTGATCAGTTGAGTTTGCCATCAGAACCACAATTTAAATGTTTCTGGCCTGTGTTCATGCAATACTTCAACTCTAAAACTATGTATATTTTGCAGTGTCAATCTTCTTCCTTCTCTTCTTAAGAGAAACAGTCACACAGTAAGTTAATGTATTAATGTACATCATTTATCCTTACAGAAGATAAAGCCACGCTAGCCACACTTCTGTTCCCTAATTAAGAAACTAAAATAAGACCATGTAATGTTTAATAGTCTCCAGACCCAAGTACCGTAAAAACCTAAATAAAAACAGTGCCATCAGAAGATGTCAAAACCAAATATCATGACTGTTTTCAAATACCACTTGGGACCAACTAGAGAGACTCACTGTCCCCGAACGATCGTGAGCACCTGCAGCAGTTCTTCCCGCGCACTCAAAGCTCCCCCTCCAGCAATTCCCACACCCCGAAGGTGATGCTGTCACCGAGACCACAAAAAAACGAGGGTGCAGGAGAATCCCACCTACCAGCTGATATGAGCTGACAAAGCCCCGACCCACGTGGAGACCGACATCAACCAGCACTTAACCAAGAATGTGGGGACAGTAGGTATAGCAATATTCAGAAGTCTATCAATAAGGAAAATTACAGTCTACATCTATTAAACATTATTTTCAGCCACTTTTTTACTAGACCATTTTTGAACTTGGTAAAGCCCACGTTCACTACCAGATTTGAATGACCACACCGAAGTGGCTGAATGAGCTGAGATTTCAAAAAAGTGAGACAAATACTCTTCTAAATTTAAAAGCTGCCAAACATATTTCAAACTTCCAGAAAAGTAATTGTTTTGTCTGTTCTGAATTAAGCTTTAAGTGCCGTAAGAACGGTTTCTCTACAAACATTTCTATCAGAGATCAGAAAGGGTAGCTTTTGGATTGAGTGTAACCCCTCAGTCATACATTTCTTAAATAAAACCTGCAACATGCATGGCATATACCATAAGCAGATTTATTTCTATTTACATAACATGATTTTAAATGTAATCTCTATTGATGTGCTATCATTTTATTTCACGTGTTATTATAACAGGCCTTTATAATGCCACCAGCAAAAGAGAGCAAACCAAAAAAAAAAAAAAGTCTAATGCAAGGCAAGTTGCTTTGCAGTGTATGTGGAGTTTCTGACATGGGAAAATATTGGACATGGATGCAAGGGCTAGTGTTTGAGAAAAAAACCTAATTCTTCAAAGCTTTTACTTTTTGAGTCTGACACAAAGTTTTCACAGAGGTTTCCCATTAGGAATCTTATTTGCATGCCTGATTTTGTACTATCTCCCGATTCTACTTTTTGGATAAAACAGAAAACTACAATCATAAAAATACTGCCTGAAAGCTGTCCTCCCAGCCCTTCGGGCAGAGGCAGGGGACAGCAGTGGCTGCGATGCCCGAGACAAGAATGCCTCGAGGGAACTCCAAAGCAGTCCTGGAGCAAGCAAACCACACCCCAAACAGTGAACATTTCCAGATTTTTCCCGTGCGGAAAAACCTAGTAATAAAGCGATAGTCTAACCTACTAATAATGTTTTTAGGCTTCCGAATATTCTACAAATTACTTTTTCCCAACACCTTAGGTGCAACTATGGTACCTTTAAACTTCTGAATTCACCTTATCAATAAATAAGGCATTCAATGCTGAAAGCGTGCTATTCCCCATTAATACCCAAAAGATACTGCTGCTGACGTCATACGTAACAAAGCCAGAAGAAAATACCAGATGCTTTCTAATCATTAAGAAACTGAGGCCAAATCTCACTTATCAAGAGCCATAAAGAGAATCGATGCCACAGCGAGTACTCGGGCTCCCAAGGCAGAGTTTAAGATAAGAGGGAGTCAGGGTCTATTGGCTTAATCAATTCATGTATTATCATGTCAGTCTGTCTACATTTATGGACCCTGATTGCCCCAGTACCTGACAGACTTCCTGAAATAAAATGTTATCTTCATGAGACCGTAGCAATTCAGTATTTTCAGATATATTTTCATGCATATAAAGGATATGTATGAACACGTGTGTTTTGGTATACGTATACACACACAGATACATGCACACATATACACATACATACATGTATTTTCTGTGCTTCTATCAAATTCCACAAGATTCCTGTGCAGCACTATATTCTAAATTAAGCTATTTAAACTGTGGCCAGAAAAATTGTTGACAACAGCTAATTTGTTATTGGGAAAAGATCATGCATCTCTCCACCACAGAAAGCTAAAAATCTGTTCGAGGTGTCTGGTCGACAAGCTTTCATATCTGCAAAAACCGAACAACGTGAAACATTTTTGCTCAAGGTCTCCAAATAACACAGTTTTTCCAGTGATGCCTTTGGACTGCATGTAAAACCTTTCAGGGGCTCTTGAAAAGGAAACTTTCGTCAAGCTGTTTGTCAAGATGACTGGAGATATTCTTTGGAAAGTAGCTTAAAAAAAGTTCTGGACCATTGGTAGCTACAGAATCATATGGGATTAATTTTCTGTGTATATCTCTACACATTGTTGGAAGAAACAAATTAACTTTAAAAATCAAAGATCTTTATACAGCCCTGTGCTCCTAGGTACAGACATTTAAGTAATCTGTACTTCTTGTCAAACACCAAACTGGATATTAAATTTCATTAAATTATTGTAAACACAAGTAGTAAAATTTCTTTTCTCCTTTGTCCGCTAGCGCCTGTATCTTGGTACTTCTTGCTGCAGCAGAGTACAAAGGATAATTCGATATTATCTGTGATTTGAATTCCTCCTTCATACTGGTAACACCAATCAAAAGGCGGAGGGTGCGCTCGGTGCAGAAGCGCATGCCCAGCGGTCTGCCGGAGCCGGCCTCGCAGGCGCGCTCCATGGAGTCGCACCCCTATTGCCCTGAAGAGATGATTCCAGGGACTGGCTCAGAAAACTCTATTTCTTTGTTCCTTCTCATCCCTGTCCTTGGATTAATTACCGTAGGTATTGATAGAAACAAGGACCCACAGGCTCTTCACGAAGGCGTAGGGCACTCTTCAAAGAGCATCAAGCCAAAGTCGTATCCGTGAGGGATTACACATGAATAGGGCTGCGGTGTCCTGAACTTCCTTACAGCAGCTCTCCTCCTTCGGCGGGGCTGCTTGTGCAAGGAAAAACTAAGTGAGGTTACACAGAGACAGTTCAAGATGGACATTTATTTTCCAGCTTGCACTGTGTTGCATTATTTGAATGAATCTCAACTTTTACAGTCCTTATTTCCCTTTTTTTTTTTTTTTTTTTTGCTATTTTGATGCTTTTAAAAAAAAACTCATAAGAAATAACTCTCATTCTACACAAAAAAAGCCACCCATGTCTAACATCAACAACAATATGTAACAATGTCTTTAAAAACATACCATCTGCTCGCTTTTTTCTTTTGCAAGTTTAGCCTGAAAAATGCTTAGGACTACCTTCCTCAGGTGGTACAGGCGCATTTTTGCACCCATTTCACGAGGCGCGAGGCAAAGCTGAAACCCGGAGAAAGCCCCTGGGCTCCCACCACCACCACCGCTGCTGCTGTCTACCCCTTCGCCGCGCTCGGGGTTAGGAATTACGCAACACAACCATGCCTTAACTTCATTAAAGGCAGACAGCCCTGAGACTACGGACAGACCTCTTCAGAAGTACATAAAAAAATCCTCAGTGTTTTTTCTAAGTTACC
Organism: Apteryx mantelli; assembly: GCF_036417845.1. Lineage (NCBI taxonomy): Eukaryota > Metazoa > Chordata > Aves > Apterygiformes > Apterygidae > Apteryx > Apteryx mantelli. Next base: position 46,517,508 of record NC_089983.1, read on the forward strand.
CTAGAAATTCTGCGCAGGCAGCGTGCAAGAGCAGCGAGCAATCAGACTCCCTCTCCTCTCAGTTCACAAGCACCTACAGAAAGCCTCTTCTTAACCCTTTTACACGGGCAAAATTCCCTTTTATCTTCCATTTATTTTCATTTTTACCTGAAAGGGAGAGAAGAGTTAGGCTTTTACGTACAATAAACACCAACGGTACTTTTAAGAGTACTTGAGAATGTGGTCTATCTTCATCGATAGGAATGCATACCTGAATTTACACAAAATAACAATTTTGCCCTTCCAAGTATGGCATGTATTTAATGTAATGTTCATCTCTATATGTTCTCACTGTTTAAGAACTCGGCGCAGGTGTTATTAATAAAATAAATTTATTTTTGAAAAGGATGCTATTCTATAAGCTTTGAAGCTCACACATAGTCTAACTTAACCCAGCTTTGGCTCATCTGGTCTTTAAATGACTTCTTTCATGTGGTCAGCCCACGAGCCATACGTACTGCTGCTCAATCACGCCACTGTACATCGTCAGCGTGAGGATGATTTGCATGATTTGCATTTCCTGTACCGTTTGAGCTTCAATGAGCTCGAAGCACCACGTACAAAAGAAACCACCGCCAAGTAATGCAAAGATTTTAGTTAAACCAGATGAGACTATTTTAGTCAGGCTGCCAATAATAAAAAAAAAAAAAAGTCTCAGGGATATCCTGTTAAATAAGGATTTATTTGTAGGGAATCTGAACCTTAGATGAGGAGCTACATTTGAAATATAAAAGTTGCATGAATTCCTTAATAAATCTGGCCTAGCAGAAAATAATGCAATGAAAATAATATTTTTCTTACTGTTCCTAAGATTTTGGCACCACATTATGTTACTAATTTATTTATTTAATAGTACATAAATGGGTTCTGACTACATTAATTTTCCTACCATATGAAATTAAATGTAGTTAAACTGAATCCACTGATTGCTAGTTAAGTTTCTCCCTATGAAGAATTCCTTTATTTTATCACAAATGATCAATAAAAGCTGTTGGACAAATAACTGTGATAGAAACAGCATTACAGTGGGCTCAATGAATAAGTACTAAAGTGGAAAAAAATGTACCAGAACCTAGTCGTCAGGAAAAACAGAGACAGATGGGGAGACAGACCTATATGATGCTACAAATAGATGAATATCTTGTAAGGATTTCAGCAAATGTTGTAAGACCTAGTAAAATTTTTTAAAAACTACAGATTTGATTGTGGTGCTGTATTTAAGTTCACCTGAAATCCAAACTGTAATATAATCATTAAATATATTATTGAAGTTAAATGTTTAAAAAAAAAATCTGTAAGATCTGTTCCAGGCATTATTAATTGTGCCATTATTTTGCACAAACCACTATAAAAAAAAAAGATTATGAAAGTTTGCTTTAATAACTATTTCAAGGAACCTGAGTGAAGTGCACCCCATTCCCAACTTAAAAACTGAAGGTGTGCATACAAACTTCATATCCAGTATAGTATTTTATAGCAAGTCTCCTCTTTAAGACAGTCGACAAATTCAATTGCTAGAAAGACTACTATGCAAGAGTATGTTGACACAATTTACTGCATCTTATCACGACGGCAGCCCAAGACATTCTGCTAAAGCACTGAAGGAATCTGCATATGGTCATGCTCAGTAAAGAAGCTTTGGAAACAATAGCATTGGGACTTTACTGAGCAGATTCATTTTTAGAAAATTAAGAAGCTAGGTCTTCCTATTTCTACACTATTCAAATGCAACCAAATTTAACAACTGGTAGAAACTGGTACTGAAGGGTTAAATTCTGTCCTGAATACAACAATTCTATTTATTCCATTGTTACTGGCAAATATACAGTCAAGAGCAGTGTTTAATCACAATATGTATATTCCACATAGTGACTGTAAAATTTAGTAATAGGAACGGCTACCATATTAAAAATGCATTTTGTCATTTTTTGCAGTTAGAGCTCCCTTATCTAATACTATTATTTAAAGGTCAACTAATTTTATTACGGAAATAACCAATAACCTGTATTAATTTTTAGGCTTCTGAGCTTTCTAGCATGTCAGTCAAATAAATATTACAATGAAGGAAGATGCAACACAAACCAGGCTGTCGAATATAGTCTTTACTGTGTGAGTAAAAAAACTGTATTTGCAATAGACAAAAAAAAAAGGTCGTTAGAAATTTAGTGGTTTTTGCTCTGGAAATTGCAAAAGTGTGTACAGACAGAGCTTTTCAAAAGCGAGTCTGCAGAGCCTCCCCCATGATCCAAGATGCTGAGACCATCTAATGAGCTGCTAAGTCTACTACTATTCGAGCACAATCACTAACACCAAATGTTATGCAGCACCCTTTTTTGGTCATTTCCCAAATTTACAAGACACACACAACATTGGAGAAGGTAACTAATAATTCTGATTAAAAACTTTTCTGCTGTGCCTAATTTAATACAATGAACATGAAAATATCAAAGTTAAACAAATTATTTATTAATATTTTACTCTGTGACATCTAACACATGAAAATGTTGCACACTATATAAAATGATTCAAGAAGATCTGCCGTTTTCTGAAGGATTTCTGCTTTACATAAGTAGATTAGAACGCAGCATTATTCATTATCAGCCTTGCTAGCACACTGTTTTGGGTTAGTTTGTTCCTAAGAAACATTACTACGTTTCAAACTAAAAATAGATTGCTATTTTTAGCTATTTAATCACATGAGGAAAAGAAACAGTTTGTATCAGTCTTCTTTAATTTACAAAATAGTTCCACAATGCACTCTGTGCATATATCCCGAAAATCCCTGGCACACAACCTTTAGGCTCGCACAACGTGAAGCTGCGCGCCTGCTGCAGCTGAAGCAAAATGGGTTTTAAAAGATTCCAGCAACAATGGTCTTGTGACTAAATAAGAAACAGAAGCAGAAGCCATGAGCCAAACAGATACCTATCGGTTTCCTTGAGCTTAATCTGATTAAAACATGGCTCTCAAAAATGTTAAATAGAATGCCACGTCAGAGAGCAGGCATATGATAAAAATAGTTCATGACAGGAAATCATTATTAAACCAGCATTACTAGTGTATCTGTTATGGAAATTTCCCTGTAATTTTTCAAGGTTTCCCCTCATGCTTTTCTTGAGTTGCCTGTTACACTGTTTGTTTTTTTTTTTCTTTTCAATGATGTGCAAGTTTGAGATGTAAAAAGAAAATTATCACTGCAATTTTCCAACTATACCCTGCTCAATACCATCTCAAGTATGTCATACATCATCTTGTCATTCACTCTAACAAGAAATCTCATAATATTCATGGGCAGAAAATAATCCAAAATGGGCAAGTGCCACTATGGCAAAAGCACATTCATATGTCATGACAGTAAAAATCTTAAATTCAATTACTTTCATAATGAAAGCATCTTAAAATTTTTAAAGTGGAAAAAAGTTTCTATGAAAAGCTGTTAGGGATGACACGAGAGCTCTTCCGGAGTTCACCAACCAAAATTAGAAAAGCAAAACTTTTGATAATATGCTATCCCAGATCAGCATTAGGGTTTTAAAAAGCTTACAGAAGTAAAATAAAATTCAGCACCCTGAAAAAAAACACTATTACTATCCTTGTCACAAACACCTTCCGGATCCCTGTGCCTACAGAGCACTCGCTAAAACCCAGCCTAGACCTGCAGCCCCTTGTCCTGCATTTAGTTACAAAGTCCAGAAAAAGCTTTGACAAAAAAAACTGTCTAAACAAATAAAAGAAAAACTTCTACGAGGAGGATAACTTCAATTAATAACATCTATTTTGGCATATGTAAGAGACTTCAACATGCTTTAACAACCAGACCCTCAAAACCTTGGTTTCTTTTATAAATGTCATTGGTGTGGAAAAAAATAAAAAAAATACCATCCATCAAATTAGCTATCTTTTCATTGGAAACAGGCAATTAATCTGTAGTGGGGATGGAGGCTTCCCTGAAGAAAAGCCCTGATATGTTTGACCGTTAACGCAGCAGGTCACGCAGTGCCGTTCCCGGGCGTCCACGCTTCCTTCCAGAGGTGACCAGTTCACGGAGCAACGTCCCCACCAACGTGAACTATTACTCAGACGCTGGCAAGTTTTGAGAGTCTAACCCATGACTAAGAATTATTTGCCACTGGCGTATCGTAAGACAAACACATGATGCGGTGAGAAACAAAGAGGAGGGAGGAAAAAAAAAATTTCAGCTTAACAAAAACATACAAATAGAGCTAGGGAGAGCCTTGGCCTAACCGAACCCAAACCCCTGCATACCTCAACGCCAAGTGTGACAATGCCTCACACTAAGGAATGAGAATTTTTAAAAATAATAGAGTCACCGTATGTTTTGCAAGTGTTTTCTAGGACTCACTTCTTGATTTTGTCCCGGTTGTTAGCATATTTGTCCCACAACAGTTGAGCTAGATCTGACTCAGCATGAAAGTGAATGCGTACCCTATTTCAAGTGATGCTTAAGCCTTATTCCATAAAGAGTCTTTCAAGAGCGTTCACATCTATTCTTCTTAATATCCCTCCCACATTAAGAAATGATTATCTAATACAAGGAGTAATCAGCTCATGGTTTTACTAGTCATCCCTCCTTGACAAGGCGGAAAAATATCCCAGCATTAAGTATCATAATGTCAAGGTTCAAAACGTCCAAGTTTATTTAAACACACAAATTTATTTAGATCTCAGTGCAGCAAGACCGAATGTTGTCTTCTGATACAGAGATGCCTCTCTGGTGGTAATTCAAAGCCCTTTTTTTTCTGCACTAGGCCTGTACCAGAACACATACAATGTCACAGCTAAGGATGCATGGCCTGAAACGCCAGGAGGAAACGTCTGTGAAAGTCAAAATATCAAAATGTGGCAAAACACAGGAAGTTAAGGGGCTTGGGACGCCAAGATTATCTAAGCTGGAGCTGTCTGCAAACTGATCTGCAGGTGGTGCCTGAAACTTATTTCAAATGCTGTAGAAAAAGCAAGCAAGCAAACAAACAAAAAAACCCCAAAACCCAGTATAACATAAGGAATCAGCTAACAAGACACAAGCCTACCGGGAAGAAGAGAGCTTGCTCTTATCCAACGCCAAGCATCCCTAAGTGCAGACAAGGCACGCAGTGGTTCCTTCTGCTTTTGAACTGCACCCAGGAAGCCAAATATTCCCAGAGCATTCTCAAGAGCCAGCAGTGCAGTCCTGCTCCACTGGGGATTGCTAGGCTTGGAAGGGCAATTTCAATCCATGCCCCTGAACGGCGGTTTGGGCCCCTCTCGCCGCCCACTCAGCAGATACGGGATCAGCCCGTTTCCACCTCTGCCCGCTCCGGTTGCCCCAGCGTGCAGCAGGCTTTTGTCAGTGCTAAGAGCCTGGAGGAAGGAAACGGCGCTGCAAATCAAAAGGTGCAGGGCATGGTAGAGCAAGGGCAGAAGGAAGAGCAGTGTCTTGACCACAAATAGGCTGGCAATCAAAAATAAACACTGCTTTTCATACTGATTTCTCGATAAACACTGAATCTTACCAAGCCAATGTACCTACACCACCTGAAATGGTATCCTGCTTTCAAAATTAAATAGCTTCCTAATAAGACTGATAGAGAAGTAACAGACTAGTGATGGAAGTATTGTGAGAACAAACCATTATAGCGTTAATAATAGCAATAACATTAATAACAGCCCAGGAAAGAGAGACGCATGCCTTTTCAAAAGGCGAGCCAGAACGGGCACAGTTCGAGCGCACGCTAACCATCATCCCGACCGATGCAAATTCTTCACAATATGCCTTTCTCTCATTTCCATACACCCTCTCAGATCCGCTTTCTCTGTATTAACCTATGAAACGAGACACGGTGCAGGGGGGAAATACGCACTCTTGTAGTTGTGAGCAGCGAAAATACGTATGCATACGTTTATAGGGAGGACAGGAATATCTCCAGATGCTGAAGGCTAAATGAGTCAGCCACTTCAGAAGAATGACAAGTAATTAAGCAAGAATCTGCAAGACAATTAAGCGTAGGTATCACTTTCAACCAATGGCATTCAAGGGAAAGAAGCTTCCTATACCCTGAAATCATCAATATATCACGCAAAGGCGTTGCTTGCAAAATAACCTCTCACCTAAGAAAATCCTTTTCTTTAGGAAGCAAAGGAAACTCCTCTAAAATATTTATTCTCCTAAATTTCATCTCTGTTCTATAAATCGCTTACAAATGTAACATCATACTAACTGCCTAGACCTGTCCAGCTGAAAATAGTCCCAGATTTTATGCTGAAGACTAAACTGCAGGAGTGTGAAAGGGTGCGAATCTGCAGGTCACCACAGACGCTAAAATCGAATCCTATTCGATAACGCCACAGCTGACCGGCTTGCAAATACCGAAGGTCTGGTGATGGCAGAAGCCGACATCACACAAACGAGTCTCGCAGCACTTTTGCTTGTGAGCCTTGCTCTGGAAACTCAGTGCTCTGCCCTCCAAACCCTTTTCCCAGGGCTGCTTTCACTAAGAACACTGCAGATCGAAGCATGCTGAAGCACCGCAAAGTGCTGCCCAGTGCATTACCAAAATACTTCACCAGCACAGTGCCCCGATGGTGCATGACTGTCATTTTTCTGGCTGTTTGCACAGCCACATCTCCCTTTGCTCCGTATGTTGTTCCTCCATATTGACAGACCGTAGCAATATGACCTTATACCTTGGTGCTTTACTGAAGCACTTCCTTTTATACAGCTCCTAAATTTTACGTGTCTACAAATATTTGTCTTTCTTCCCCTCCTTTCCAGTCCCTCACATCATGAATAAGAGCCGAGGGCTTGGCAATCCCGCGTGCACAGGTTGGGCTTCATAGACTCAATTCTAAACTGCCTTGACTCAATTTTTGACAAGAAGCGGCGGGGACGCAAAGCGGGCTGCTCTGTGCTTCTGCAGTAGGGCAGCCCGTGGCAAACGTCCAGATGTCAGGCAAGCAGGTCTCACCGCTTTCGGCATCACTATCTCGCATTACGTACGAAAGGGTGATCCTGGGACGGATCGCAGGTTGCTGCGGGAAGCTCCTGCCTACGTGGTTTACCCACATGGCAATGCATTTTGTGTAAGGCAGAGCGTCAAGTTTGAAAAAAGGTTAATACTGATTGAAGTTCTTAGCAAGGTATAGCTGAAAAAAAGTTCAAAAGTAGAAACGAAACAGAAATCCATCTTAAATACACAGTATCTCGTCAGACATTTTCTCCCCCAAAACAAAACATCCCTTGCTTTCCACATGGCACCTTGCAAATCAAGCAAATGCCTCAGCACTAGTTATTTGTACTTAACAGGAACCACTGCAGGGAATTAAGATGAGAACCTTTAAAACTAAACCAACCCTTATGGTTTTGCTTCCAGGTCAAACCACAACTGAAAACAGACTTATTTTCAGATTCCAGTTTGTACACAACTGAAAGTCCATAACAACACTGCAAGAACACTTGCAAATGGGTTTGATTCAGTTTTAGACATGACAGAGATTTTCCAGGACTCAGTAAAACAGTGACTAAAACATTTTAGGTTGAAGTGGCCGAATAAAAATCTGAGAGGTTTGTGTACCATCTAACCCTAATCTTAACGCAGCCACACACTATGCTGTTTATTCACATGAACCTACTCCAACTTCTTAATGGGGCAGTTAAAAATCTTAAAATAAAATAATTTCTATTGGCACAATAAGAAGCTGGTATGAATTAATGATTTCATCAATTTTACAGCATATAGTCTAATAGTTTTTATTTAATAAATTCAAAAATTAAAATTGTTTTGCTTTCTCACTCTCAGTGCATAGTCTCATCACGAAGAATATTTCCAGACCTTTACAAGTCATTTAAGAGAAACGTATATTTTACAATAATCTAACAGAGAAAAGTCAGTATACCACATTTCAAGATCCATTAAAATATAAAATTCTGGTTACAGGCGCAACAATCTGCCTAATTAGTTTTTCCTAATTAGCAGAATGTTCTAACCTCCGTAATAAGACTTATGCAGACAAAATGTTCCATATTGGTTATCCATCTGAGGGAAAACTAAACAAGTACTTCTGAAGTACAACTAATAGAATTACTGTGGTTGGGCTTTGCGGTCAGGAGGCTGCTCACATGGTCCATCAGTTAATATTGGCAATTTTCAGAAACATAAAGCATTCTGCCTTAATTATACGACCGCTCACATTGCAAACCCCTCCCTAACACTAGCACTTTAAAGAAAAAATTAAAGGTATTACAAGCAGGAGTTAATAAGGTGGCAATTTTAAACTCCGCAACACGTGCCAGGAGAAAAAAAGAACGCATGCATGGACCAAAACACGCTGTGCAAGAGCGAGCGGAAGAGATACTGGGAATGCAAATACCATAGTGATGCTGTAACAGGCCAGAGCGTGGCTGAGCAGTTGGTTTTTCCTCTATTGTGAAGCATTTGTTTTGCACACAAAGTTTTTGTACCTTCCTCTTCATGACTCAGTGTCTCAGTCTGAACCAAGCAATTAATAGAGGGCAACATTATCTCTGATTCCCATCTTAACCTATAAAAAAAATTTCCGTTATTACTATATGCCGACCATGTAATTCAAAGACTACCAGTTAAGAGAAATGCAGAGCCTCTGCAACATCTGTGGTCAGAGGCAGATGCCTGCGATAAGGAAAATTCAGACCCCTATTTTGTTAGGAGTTTGCAGAGCAGCTGCTGAGCTTCATCTCAACAGCTGAAATAGCCTTTATACAGCTTAATAATGTGGGAAGCACAGAATTATCTCCAACCCACTCCCAGCCACCGATTCATTCACCCTGCTCGCTCAGACACACAGACTCCACCCATGCCCTGAACACACGCGGGTCTTATCACCCGCCCGCGAATCTCTTGAAGGCACAGCAAAGCTATTAGATATCCTTCACTTGGTTCAATCAGCATCGAAGAAAACTGAGAGCCATGTGCAAAATATAATCTAAAAACAGTCCCTTGAAAAATGCCAGCTAGACAGTAACCAGAAATAAACATAGGAAGGCACAGAGATACCATAAATATTGTCTTCAAATATATCTGAATCCCCAGGGACCCCACACAATCCACAGTGTCAACGACCTTCTATGCAACTGTTAATGCTGGAAATTAATACTTTAAAAAATATAAATACCTACTTTTGAATACTGAATGGATACTTTACTAATCATAACATAGCATGGCACAATAAAACGTAGATTTCTTCTGTACTGATATGCAAAATATATACAACTATTTTCAATCTATGCACCCCAGAATGAGTAATTCGATGCAAGACAACTTCTAGGTCCTCTGCTCCATTAAAAAAAAAAAAAAAAAAAGTTAGAATCTGGTTCTTCCATGAGCTGGGGGCGGCCAAAAGTGAGCAGCACCACTCAACACAAACTGCAATCGGAAACAGGAAAAAACAAAGGCGCTAATATAATAATTTGTTCACATGGAGCTTTAGATGCAAACTGTGACTGGAAAAAAAATGGTGCAAGGAGTAGCAAAGAAGCTGAAGAGAAGGAAAAAACACAGGCCATTGAAAGCTATCCTGAGTCTTCAGCATCTTATCCAACTGACTAAACAAATTAATATTTGTATGCTTTGCATGTGTATATTAACTTTTTTATTCCTGGTTCATACTTGTTAAGGAGAGAAGTCCTGAAATGTAAATTTTGACAGTTTGATGCATGTATTTAGATAATCAACATGCATTTTATCATTTATGTAAACAGAACATCCTGACCCTGGGAGTTCAGCCCACTGCAACATATAGTGAGATTTCACTTCTCAGAGAGCCAGAAAACTAATGAGCGTGCTTAATTCAAAAACCATCACCTTCAGCTCACTAGAAAGTCATCAAGTCAGGGCGAGATCCATTGAATTTTCCTGTTTTGAAACTCCTCTCCACCACCTCCTTCTTCTTGGGCAAGGCTTGAGATGTGTGTTAAAGCATGGTAGAGCTGAATGCTTCTACAGCCCCAGGAACCGCTGGAGAAAGTTTGACTCCAAACGAGCTTGGCGCCACAAGACACTTTGCACGGCCACCACTAAACCTCACAAGAATACGTACTCTTGTAAACCAGATTCCAACCCCATGATCTGGAGTAGCCAGTAACCTACCAGTGTAGAGGAGACAGCTATGAGGTCCCCTTCCATAGAGGCCTCTTGACTGCTATCCCAAAGACACCGTGCCAAGTGAATGAGTAAGCACGGAAAAGCCACAAACACCCAACTTACGAGGCAGGAACTGCACTACACAAAGGCAAACGTGAAGTCACAACTTCTGATGGGATCACTGAGGGTCAGAAATGGCACCCAATGGCAATGCTGGTACAGCTGAAGTCACTCCCAAAGCTCCTACCGGTTCGGGCAAGGTGAGGATTTCACCCACCTCCAGGCTACTAGACCCCAACTTTTTCCTCCCACTTTGATATCACACAACTAAGACTCTGGTGGATGTAACAATAATTCAGAACCAACTCTAGCCTCAGTTGATTATAAGATAAAAATCTAATTTGGGGGCCAGAGCTAAAAAAAGAGCAAACAGAAGAAAACTCAGTCTACCACTGAAGACCAAAATACTTCAAAAACCTGTCAACCGTGGCAAAATAGTGAGGCTGTCAGTAGAAAAGAACGGGCACAGGAGTTAACTCCCTGTGCTCTATACCGTCCCCATCCTTAGTCCACCTATTAACTCCCAGCATCAGCCTCAGCCAACATCAGGATGGACTGGACATACTTGAAGGAAAACAGGTCTAAAGCACACATTCCTTTTTTGTCAATGGCTACAAGGCAGACAGAAGTTATGTCTGGCACTGTAAGCAGCATGATGTAGCGTATTTCCTTCAGAAATAACATCTAATTTTGGCTCATTTACAATTTATTACTGTATGGCTACAGCAAGAGAAATTCTCCTTCTAAGTTAATTTAGGAATCATTTCACCCTAAAAAAAATAAATAAAATAAAAGATATCTTCTTTGTTACAATTTCCCCTGAAATTCATCTCATCTTCTTGCATAATTTCAGTATCTTTAGCACCATTTCTCTGAATGCATTTGGCAGATAAAATTTTTAGCTGTTATGTTTTTAATAAAATTGATTACCAGGAAATTTCTGCATACGCACAGTTTAAAATAATTCTGTTCCTCAGGGTTTAAACATAGAGATGTCGCTATGCATGATAACTGTTTCAGGTTTAGTGAGTTACAACTATTCTGTCACAAGTATGAAATGCATTTTGCTCACAAAAGCCAAAGGCACTGTCAAACCTGCAGCAATCTGCAGAACAGTAGGAAAAAATTGCCTGCAAACTAACTGCTACTAGATAATGGTACCATTTATCATTCTTAAATTCCATCTTTAATTAAAAATGGGATATTCTTTTACATAAATAAAAAATTGCAGATGTTCTCAAATTACTCCTCTAATTTTTTTTAATTCTTCCATACATAATATGCATAGCATTATATACATTCACGAATTTCTCCATGTTGGTATTACATAATACTTATTCCAGGAAGACAGTTTTTCCATATTTCAAATAGACAAATATATGGAAAATATGCTAAGTTAAAAAAATTATCATTCTAAAAGAAAATACATGCTAACAAAACTCATTGTAGGAATACCACTTAACCACAATAAAAGTAATGTTCAAATAACTGTTTTTTCCACTGTTTTTCTCACCATTTGATAATTCACTGGCTGTTTTTCTCACCACCTGATAAATTATTAGTTTAAACATTTCTAAGTAGTTATATCAGGTAAAATTGCTGAGAGAGAAACATTAGACCCACTATATATACATATTTTTCATCCTAGTAACTATTAGAAAGGATACTAATAGGTATAAATTTCTTCTAGCAGTTCTTCTGCAAAAGGGAAATCATTTATTTGTTTGTGATGTTATGTCCATTGCTGTTTCCTTCATTCTTTCTTCCTGCTGCTATTAGACAGAAATATAAGCTCCAATGTGCAACAAGTAAAAGGGAAATACAATGAACAAGTAGGCAAGGATATAAACTTAAACAATAAAAAAAATTATAAGTGCTTCTGAACTGGAAAGCATTCTTTAAAATGACTGTGTCCACTGGACCATCAGAATATACATGCAGGAGGGAGGGAGGAAGGGACAGGGACAAAAGACAGAGGGAAGAAAGGAAAAATACTGTCCAAGAGAATAAGGAGATTACAAGAAGCCAGATTATTTCTTTGCAAAAATCTTCATTATTGAATAATGAGAAAAAGCCCTATGGTTACTTTGTTAGTATCAGAGATAAATTCAAATCAATATACATAATTCTCAACTTTTTTCAAGGGTGTTAAAATTAATCATAATGATTCAAAGCATATCAATAACAGGTATCATCCTCAAAATTCTCAGGCTTAGTAGTCTAAGGGGGAAAAAAGGAGGGAATGAATTGATCAGCTGCGGTTTGGGGGAGTTAAAGGTCCATACTAAATAAAATAAATTCTATTGCACCATAATCTGGCATATAGATTCTAATCAGACTAAATGTAATGGACATGCTTTATATTTAGGGAAGAAATAACATCATAAAGCACAAAATCAAGTGGTTTATGGGTCAATTTAGATTAGCATTTCAGTTTGATTCAGAAAATCACTGCCAAAACGACCATCCTCACGTACTGCGCTTCAGTTCACACCACAGTGGTCTCCAAGGTTATGAACTGGATTCTTCTAGATGAAACTAAACCAGAAGATGATGCTCCAGGAGAGCATTTAACGCACTCCAACCATGTCTAGGGACATTCAGTCCAAAAGAACCAGACTACACTTAGTCTGAAGTAAAACTTCCTGAAATAATACTCTGTGGATGCTAGCTCATGAGCACCATTTCGCTCTACAGCCCCTCTACAACCATAACAAGTTGCAGTATTTGTTAATATAGATACTGCCTACATAGTCATATGAAGAATGTTACAAATCTAACACCTATCCAGCCTTTCCATAGCACTTAATGGACTGGCTCAGCACGTTCAAAATGCATACCGAAACTCTTTGGCATCCACGGCAGAGGTTAACATCCCACAGGTGACCTGAAAAAACGGCTGCAGAAATACTGCCTGGACTTCCATAAAAGGCAAATCGGTACCACCCAAGCACATCGGAGAAAGCACCTACTCAAATGTTCAAGACAAGTCAACGGAATTAAGTTGAAAAGTTACAATATGACAAGAAGCGGAACAAACTGAACAGCAGGGAATACTATACTGTCAGGGTATGTACTAACGGTGAGGCCTGCGTTCAGGGTGAACTAAGTGACGCAGGGCAAAAAGAACATTCGGAGTGCAGCAACAAAGATTAATGAAAGTATGAAAAAATGCAATTACTGGAAAAGCCAAAACAGTTATTTTGGAAGGGTCTTCTTTCCCCATTTCACCATCTGTTTGTCACAGAATGGTATCGTGCCAGTGGGTTATATTGGCCAGTGGGATATAGCGAAAATGATTATATACAAGAATATTTTTAATTATAACGTCTACATGAAATTTAGAAAACTCCTCTTATGAAAGGTTTAATATTGCCACTAATGAATTCAGGATACTTGCTTGCACGCATTTTTGCATAACTGGATGCTGTATCAGAATTTTACTCCTTTCAGGGTAGGATCTGGAGCGGCCGCTACCACAGGCCTTTCCTCTGTAAAGCAACAGCTACACCGAAGCGGTTCCAACAGGAAAATGCCTTACATTAACTGTGTTACAGTGTTTAAAACTATTCTTCACGTTGACTACACATTAACCTTCCTAACAGAACTCTCGGTCCATCGTAGACCGACAACGGGAACGTCCCTAGCAACCTGAAACAAGGCTTTCTGAATTTAATTTGAAGACGACCTTTGATGCATTTGGGTCAGGTTAATGCTTGCAAAAGAAAACAGCAGTATTAACGTAGACCTTTTCCCAAAACTGTTTTGTTAGAAACAGTTTGCATTACATAAAATTTCTTTTCATTATATATTAATTCACAAAGCTAAGCCAAGCTGTAAATACTTATTAAGACAGCTGGTTATTTATGATACTGGAATATAAAGCTATAAATCCAAATAATGTGCAAACCAAGTATCTGACAAAATTTGGATTATTTATTTCTAAGGTACAAAAAATAGTTGAGATTAGGAAAAAAGCAGCAGAGAAAAAAAATCAAGAATTTTCTCTTTATTAGATGCAAACCAAAAGCTTGCTTTTTTTCCCTTTGGAAGATCAAATGAGTATTATGGACTAGAATGAAAATGAATTGAAAAAAAAAGTATCATACTCTTTATAATATAGTACTGTATATATTTGTTATTTGAAAATAGAAATGTAATCTATAACTAATCTGGAAATAAAACCTATACACAGAAACTGTTTAAAAGGACAGATAAAATACTCATTAAAATCCTAAGTGTAGAAATACTGAATCATAATGCACTATTTCATTACATTTTACTGCTAGCAATGTAAATATCAAATCTCCAGGTGATTCATAAAATTCATTTTAGAAAGAAAAATAAGTATTTCCCCAGGCACTGAAGAACATAAAGGAAAAACACATGCTACAGTTTGAAAAAACAGACTGTTCTTTCATTGTCTCATCAGAATACTTTTCGGGAATTTCAGCAAATCTTTTACACATCAAACGGACAACTGCCATTTCACATTAGTACTATCTACAGATCAGGTAACTATTCCAGCTAGCATACTTCCCCGTCCCATGCCTTTCATTGCATTGTGTTAATCGTTCTGTTCTAATTTATGCCAAATTTTAGATCATATATACGCTTCCACCGACTTCAAAGGAAGTATTCTTATTTTAAATTAATCTAAAACCTCTTTTAACTAGCCAAATTGTGAAAAGGCCTAATAACTGCACTGTTTAAAAAAAAAAAAAAAGAAAAAAAAAGCATGTTGGACAAATCAGACGACTAAACTTTTTGGAGGGAAGTGTGCATGTGGGGGTTTACACACAAAAATGTAAAGAAAACCTGTCACTTTTCAAATGAATAGCTACCATCTGCCAGCATTTTATCTGAGGCAAAGTTGATTAATGCAAAGTGAATGTTTAAGATCATTTTGCTGTCTGCCAGAATAAATTTCAGGTAGTTTACTTATAAAATTATTTGTCCTGTTTCTCTAAAGAATTATTGGTTGTTGGGTTTTTTTTGGTTTTGTTTTGTTTTACCTTTTTCAGGTTTTATGCGGCCAGACTGAGGAATAAAAAACATTCACTCTTAAAATGCGATACTATACAAGGACTTAATGCGCTCGAACTTTGCTTCTGGCCACTTTGCACAGCAGCAGCAAGGTAATTAATCTGCTGAACAAAGGGGATCCCACCTCCTTAGCAGGCTTCAGGAAAACTTTCACGCAGCCTTTCGCAGCGATACTGAAAAGTGAAGTTTAGCAGCCTAATTCTGAGCAGAGAAAACACAGCAGCGTTGTTATTCTCAATATCAAATGACCTTTTCCTTAGACTTTATACTGGAGCAGTTGTCTTTATTTATACTATCTTTCCAATTCAAAAAAAAATTATATATATATACATATATATGTATCTCAGTTGCAGACTTTCAAACAATAAACAACACTCTCGTCATTTTAAACAACGCATTGGTTTCTATTAGTGTTCTGATACAAATCATTCTCAAATTCGTTCAAATACGCTCTTCTTCAGAAGTTTATTTTGACTGACGACAGTTGCAGAAGAAGTTTTCAGAACAGATTTGGGGTGATATTAACCTAAACGGCACAAAGCCCATTTTTACACCTACCTTCCCACATGACGTAGCCTCACCATAAGATTGCCTCTAAGCTCTCCTCATCAGCATGAATTTCACACTCTCTATTCAGCCTCTAGGACAACCTCTATTATCCGGGGCTATGGAAGTGGAGGGTATCATCTGTGCTACATCGTGGAGCTTCGTACGCTTCCATATGGACACACATTCTCTTTGCCCGCACTCTGAGCTGGCTGGACAGGCGCCAGCTCTGGTCAGAAGTCACAAAGTTGTTTCAGCTCCGTACATGGTGCCTGTATCTCGCATCTCAGTAGGGCTTATTAGTTGAGGCTCAACACCATGCCAGTGCGGCCATATGGCCCGCCGGTGCGAAGCTCGCTCACAACCAGCTCGTTCAGCGCGTGGGCAGAACGAATGTGTCTGGGTTTGCACAAGCCCATGTTAACCACCCTTCGTGAACTCCGCTGATTTGTTTTTAAAAAATGCAAGCAAGTTTAGCACTAATGAATAAAAGAAGTAATGACCTTTCTGTAGCTAGGGAGAGCAAAAGAGGAGCACAGAACTAAGCAGCATCTCCGATACCATTTTTTTCAGTGTACTTTACTCCTTAACATAAAGGATATCTGTTATTCCTGGTTTGGACATCTCTACAGCAAGGTAAGAACGTTGTACCACTTAGTGAGAAAATACATATATGTTTCACACACGTTATCTTTATTTTTAATCAAAGATGAGATCTGGGGATACTGGCTATTCCATTTAGTCACCGTACCTCTTTGTGAGGATCAAAGTACAAGAGATGATTCACAGTCTGTTCTCTAGGAGTATGTTCCCCCACATCTCACATAAAAGTGCAGCTGAAAACACGCACATGCATACACACACACTCATTTCTTAATCTTATATTGAGAAGCAAAGAAATAGCTTGAAACTTAAAAGATCTCTGGGCCGAAAATTATTCAGCAACTCCGATAAGGTGAGCCATGTTCCATTCTCAAACGTAACGAAGTTTAGCAATAACACCAAAATACACACTCTTAGTAATCAATACCATAAATGAAATTCTAGTTTTCTTCACCTATATAGAGAAACAAACACCCTAAAACACACAGAAAAGTATCAGGTAAACATTTTTTAATCTGTACATAAGTGGTTATCTTTTATTTAACTAACATACTACTCACACAAGCAATTTATTTCTTACCTCTTATTAGGGCCAAATGCAGGGAAGGCCTCTAACACAGGGAAAATAATTCCTCTTCCTACACAGAGATTATATAAAGATACACTTCCAATATTTGACATAAAAACCATCTTTGCTGCGGCTGTTATTGTCACTGCGAGAACACATGAATGGCTGGAGGGCAAAAAGAAAAAACGTGCAGGTGGGGAGAAAATCGTTGAAGATATTTCTCCATTACCTTAGCTTATTGCCGAGGCTGAGATCGAGATGCTGAAAACACAAGGACGTGTGCATATATGCATGTGTGTTTTTGGGACAGAAATGTTCCCAGCACAAATGGCCATCTACATATTCAGCTTTAAGTGAAAAGGGTGAAGTTTGCATGCCTTACTTCGATTCACATCTCCAAAATCTTCCCCAGGTTATGTTACCTGCAGGTATTTTTTTTTTTTTTAGAAAAGAAAATATCTAGAAAACAATAAGTACTCTAACTTGCTAATGCTTACACACGCAAGTTGTGTTATGTTTTCAACGGGACTACCCATTCCATGAATTACTCACTGGAATAAAAATTTACAGCATCATAGTTTTTAACAGAACGTCTTGGTGACATCAGTATATTAGCTAGTAAAGAACTCACTCCATCATATATTTTTTTTCCTTAGAGGACACAATGAAAGCAACAGATCTGAAACAACCCTAAATCTAGCCAGTGGTCTTAACATGTTACAAGGAAAAAAAAAAAAGTCTACATTATATTCTCTCGGAATATGCTATATATTGCTGAACACCACACCCTTCAGATTTTTTTCAGAGCTTCAGTAATTAAAACCAATGATTTTTCTCTTTTGTAAAATGTAAAAAGCACAGAGTTTGTCTTTTAAAATATAGTTGTCAAATTTCAAGGGGTATATATATGCTAGCATTTACCCTAGGGGTATTTCAGGGCCAGAGTCTGTTACAAATAAAATCTGTATTCATATGAACAGCTACCTGGGGGGCAGTACAGAATGTTACACATTATATTTATTTATTTATTTTGAAAATAAACTAGCAGTGCTATTAAAACCAAACTTGAAGCTATACTGCACTTAGTCCCTCCATTCTTGCAGATCTAAGTCTTATACTACCAACTTTTTAATTTGAATTAATACTTTTTGTAGAGCATAGCCTGAGAGCAAAATAAAATGCTTTTGTTTAGTGTGTCATCTTGATTATTTTTTTAATCTGAAATTTAAAATATTTTTCCTCATGGTAATAAACAACGGAATTATGGTAAAGAGAAAAGCAACAAATCAAGTATTTCTTCCTGAAATGCTGTAATAACTTACTGTTTTCAAATTTGAGAACTTCCTTTGAGTTAAGGAAAAAAATTTCTAAGAGGTTTGTTACTCGCTTTCTGCAATTAGTCACTTTGTGCTAAATTAATCAAAATTAATTTTAGACGAGCAGTTCAGACATCTAAATTTTTCAAAGAATTTAGCTGTCTCAGGCAAGTTGGGAGATGAAGCAAGCACAATGCCAGGACTCTGTAGACTGACAGCAGCGGGGCTTCCGGTAGGTCACTTCTCTTTGCCATATTCCATGAACTGATGAGAAAATTCTGTAATTGTTGAAAAAAATTTATCTAGAAAAAACAAAGAGTAATGTTGCCCTTTTACAGTAAATTTCAAATGCCCTCATTTGGAAATTACTGTCTAGAAAATGTAGCATTCCTCTCCCTCTTGATGTGAAGGAAGGTAACACTGGAGCCACAATTTCTACAGAGGACTCTCACATTTTCTTAGAAATCAAAGAATTAGAGAACAGACAAAAATGTCTTGCTCCTCCTACTCAGAGATAGATTTCAGAGAAGAAATAGAAAATGAGAGATTAGTCAACGAAGTCCCTTTTCTCCTCTCTTTCTGACAGGAGATGGAAGGAAATTCTCCATAGCAATAGCTGTTGTGAATGGATGAGACTTCTTGTACAAATGTCACTTCAAAATAGACCTCTTCAGTCCAATTAAGGCAGAAAGGAAAAATCATGCAAGTCTCTATATGGCAAGGCAAGAAAGCACTTAAAAATGTGCAGTTCTGTTGCTTCAGTACATCAATATATTAGACTGTTTCAAGTTCATTAGCTATGTATCCCCCCTTTAAAATAATGTTCTTATGGCCTTCTAAGCTTGAGCACATACTCCCTGCCCGATCTGCCATATTCATCAAGGTTTCTGTCCTCCTTTAAGGAGATGAATGAAGATTTGAGCTGGTTTAACTACACATTGCACAATGAAGTCATGACAATAGAATTTTTTTTAAGAAGAAGAAGAAGAAAAAGAAGACGACAACGACAATGACAGCAAACTGAGTCAGGGAAATAGTATCTACTCAATGTTGCAGACAAAGTACCAAGTCTCTGATACTTTCCACAGTAGCTATGCAAGTTCCTCTTGAAAAACGAGAACACCATCTCCCTGTGACAACTCTGCTTCTCGGCAGCTCGCCCAGCTCTTGCATGGGGACATGCCGTTCATCGCGTACCACGACGCCGGCCGCACAGCTCCCGACAGCGCTGCTGCCCGCACTGCTCCTTACCAATTCAGCTGGAAGTCTTCCCCAAGGGAATACCTGTCTGTTCTCCGGTAAGGAAGTCTACGTCGGCTCATCGCAACTCACTGGTCACAGAAGAGCGTGCAAATTTAAGAACTACGATTCTTCACTTTAAGCTCTCTTCCTTCCAAAGCACTTTTTAGACTTAGCTCACTGCACATCACTTGAAAACTAACAAATCACAATTTCCATAATTAGCTGTAAAAGTATCATTTTTAAGAAATACATATATTACTGCTATACAGATCTATGACAATATTATCAGACTTATTTGTATCAGTATGATTTCCCACACGTTCCAGCATCTTGATTTAAAGTACACTTTGAAAAGAAAAATTTAACAATGCAATGATGTTACCAAAAAAGTTTGCACTTGAAATATTTGTGATCTTTCTGGATTATTAAATGCATACACAGAAACAAGGTATTTATGAAACACCATTGATCTCTATCTGAAAAGCACTTAGAAACAAGTTTTTGATTCTAGAAAATGAGTCACAAATAACGTCAATATTGTAAATAATGTAAATTTGTGATTTCCCATTACCTCCCAAGAAGACTGAAATATTTAAATATCTAATTCAAAACATACACTCCTGACAATTTGCTATAATTTTGTCTTAAGATGAATAATAAGTCACTACTACCTGGGAAGCAGATCTTAAATGCTTACTGGCATGCTAGAAGTAGAAGAATCAATGTTAATTTTAATCAATGTTTTTTATAGCAGGAGAGACTAGTCAGCCTCATTAGCCTGTAGTCTGATGCATTTATACTTTTAATTTAATAAAATACTTGAAACATTCAATTACAAAACAAACATTAAAAATGTGCAAGTAAAGTAGATGGTACCTCTAATTAGTTTTCCTCTCACCAGTCACATCAGCCTTTGTTCCTAAAATTTTATCCTGCATGCATGGATATGGTATATACTCTCTTTTAAACATTACATCTTTGTGAACTTTGACTATTTGATTCTGTCTGATCACGCACTAACAGCAACAGCAAAGAAAAAGCTTTCCTCTCTTTAAGATGCTTTATTGGTTAGCTCAGATTTATTTGTTGTCAGTAAAGGTTATATTTGCACATAAGTCTATGACAGATTGCAAGTTTATTAACTTCAAGGGAGTTTTCAAGCTGCTGGGTTGGTTTTTTTGTTGTTGTTGTTTCTGTTCCCCCCCCTCCCTCCAAGATGCGGATTACTTGACAAATTGGAGTTAAGTTATCTTAGGTCAATGTAACTGTAAGTTAAACTAATGAAGTGTATGTCTATGAGTGATGCCTGATTAGTTTAATACAGTTAGTGCTGGACAGCTTGGGCTGCTGACCTTGAAGGCACACAGATAACATTGCGCCGCGTTGGAGGATGCGGTTGTGCTACGAGAGAGATTTACATAACAGTTTGTCATATAGACTCCTTCAAACCAGAACCGTTGCAAAAGGAAAGCGCTACGAGACCAACGCTAAATGCCTTGCACGAGACCAACAGGGAAAAATTCATAATTATATTTCGCTTGCGATGGCAGCTTATTTGAAATGGAAGTCAGAAGCAGAAATAGAAAAGGTGCATGTGCACATAGTACACGCTCCCGAACGGATAACTGCTGTGCTGGGTAACACTGGCTGGCTAAATGCAGCATCTATAGGACAAGATCTATTCTTGAAAAATCATATTCCTCCCCCATCCAATATTTCTGCTTATTCCTATCTGGAGTAGCAAATACTAGAGGCAATTCTCAGCCGTAACTATAGCTGGGTAGCACATCACTGAGATGTACTTAGACCTGCTGAAGTTAATTTTCTGGGTGAAAAGCAGGCGCTTGTGCTAAAACATCCCGGTCTCTTGCCGCACAGGGGTAATGACACCGGAGTGCTTGCTCACGACTGGCTCCATGATGCTCTGCAGTGCACAGATGGAGGCACTCGCTGCACCCCATGGCACGTCGCTGCTTAACACCATCATCTCATCATATCTCCACCGAGTAGGTAGGCTAAAGAAGCTGGTTTTAAAGACGGCTGGGTACTGGAGTGGCTGATTCTCACTAGGTGATAGCGATCTGTTGACCTAAATACTTGGCTTTTATCAGTCCAGGTTCCAGCTGATAGAAATTCACAACTTACATAGGCGCATAACTGACGTCCACAGTCACAGGCACGTTACAGAACCCGACTGCTGTTAAGATAAAACTGCCCCCTTAAATCCTGTAGGTCAGCCTGAACAGTACGTTCTGATAAATCAGCCTTCTTAATAGATAGATGGGAGGGCAAGTGAGGAAGCTAGCATTGTGCACGTCTCTGCTATCTTTCAATGTAATCTGTGCAAAACCCAGTTTTAATCTTTCAGTGTCTCTGAATTTGCTTGGTAATTTAAAAGTAAGATGTACATATACACGTACATCGAAACGAATCCACATACTTCCACTCTTAAAGAGATTTCCAAAGACTAGAGATGCAGTTTCCCATATTTACACCCGAAGAAGGCAAAGCAAGGAGAAAAACTTGTATTTGTCCATTACAAGTCTCCACTCCCTTGCATATACACATTCATATACACATAACTGAAGATTTAGCTTGGGAGACCTGGCTGAAGGCCCCTCTCCAATTTGAGCTAGGAGATTATCCAATTCCCGGGTTACCTGTAATTAGCATTAGGTGGTACCGTTTGCATGAAAGAGATGGCAGCGGTCCGTGCTTTCCACGGCCACTTCTTGGCGGGGAGGGTGCAGAGGACACATTCTTCCATCTCCTCCTTAAGAAGATCCACCAGTTGCTTGTGAGAACCACCATAAAAAGCTTCAATGAGAAGAATACTCATGTTCCTAGTGTTTCAGACCTGTTTGGATTCTGAAAAAGACAATAAAGAACTGTTTTACTTCAGAAATGCACCTTATTATTTTAATTAAGACAAAGATATTGGAAAAAGGAGAAATGCATTGCAAGGCCCTATACAGTGTCTTATTTTTTTTCTCATGAAATTAATCTTTCTTTTTAAATTCAGAGGTTTACTTCAAAAAGGCTAATTAACAATTATATTGACAAAATTATCACACCTATTAGTTTCAACCATTAAAACTTGCCATTTGAAATTTTTGAAGCAATCTAAATGTGCAGGATTTAGAAATATTGTATTTTTACTTTTATTTTTTTTCCTTTTCAGTCAGACATTTAAAAGTAGCTTGGCTTCCCAACACATTTTTAAAGACGTTATACTTTCATAGGTTAGGGGATATGTCCATAAAATGCAGCTTATTCATTTTTACATAGGCTTTGCCCTTTTCCTGGTGGCAGATAAAACTAAACAACAATTCAAACACATTTCAGCCAAAAGAGTTCCCAATACCAGCAATCAGACTAAGTGACTTAAAGAAAGACGACTGAGAGCAGCCCGCAGATACACAGCCCGAGTACCCCTCCAGCACTCGACCTTCCATTCCCGGGAGCTGGGAACGTCACCGAAGTGACACGCTCAGCCCCTAGAGGGGACGTAAACCACGTTACTTTTGAGCACTCCCAAATGGCTGGAACCGAACAATATTGCAGACTTAAGGAAGCTATCTACCCGCTGAGCCACGGGGCTGCTGACAAACAGGAAGCAAAACACGTTGCCCAAAACGAAGGGAAAGATGAACGCCCTGTGACTATTGCTCATCTGCTTCATGAGTCACAGTCTTGGGGTACTGGAAAGCTGCTTTTCAGATGCTTTGAGCAAAACCATCAGATAAAAACGCTAAAAACAAAACCCCATAAAGGTATTTACCATCCACGATTGCATCTCTGATGATTTCCTACTCAAAATACCCTACCAAGGGAGGACCAGCGTCGCTTGGGCTTCATGATTGATGTTGTATATTGTAAGACTGTACATCCATTTCCTGACCTTTAATTTCTAGTGGTTTCAGATTGTAATTCTTATCTTTTCAGAGTCTCTGATGACAAGAAGAAAGAATTCAATAGAGAACTACATACTCTCAAGAAAATCTAAATTGTAACCTCAACCTTGAAATTTAGTTAAATTCAAGTTCAAGTGAAAAGAAAATATGCTGTAATGAGAAGTTAGAAAACAGGAAGAAAAATTACAAGGGCATCATACCTAGCAAAAGATCAACTAGCCAGGCAGGCAACAACAAAAATTCAAATGCTGAAGAAATTCAAGTAGACTATTTTTTGGACGAATACATTCCTGCTAAGGAAACCAATGGCTTTCTGGAAGCAGAGACTATACTCCATTTTGGAGTTTGCTTCTTTTCAGGTAGCAAGGCAGATTCTTATATCTTTTCCACTGACCTAATTTCAGAATCACACTTTCGAAGTCAGACGGTTTCTGAATTTACAGTGATGTAACTGAAATCAGCATCTGTACTCTAAAGCACTCGGGGAACCTGCCGGGTAATAACTACACTAAAAACACAAGCTGTGTTTAGAATATGCTCTATTCACCTAAAGGACAATTTGCAATTAATCATGCTATGCTTGTCATCAAATGTCGCAGAAAATTTAACTCAAAGGAATAGAAGGAAGCATTTTGCAAATTCAGCCCCCAAAAAACGAGGGTACATGAAAAGTTTATAAATGTCACTGAGTCAGTCACTCACTAAACAAGAGTTACAGTTAATTTACAAATCATTATTGGTATCAGCAGCAAAGTAATTTGTTCATAAAATATCTGATCAAATTTCACTTAATCAGACTAGTTCTGAAACCATTTTATCACTAGGTTTAGCTGAATCAACACTGTGCTATTTGGTGTTATTTTGCAACAGTTTTCACTGCATGTTCCTTATTGTGACGGGGAATGAATGTACATGCTGAGAGTAAAAGTCTTTTCAAGTTCTCAGGTTTCCTTCTCGTTTAAAGATCCTGACATTTAGGTTATTCTGCCTTATCCTTCTACCTTTAGCTCTATTAACAAAAAGTGTTATGCAAAGGTTACACAGATTCTGCAATACAATAAACTCCTTTAGGTTGAGTTACATTGAGAAAATCAGTTCAAAACTAGATTCATTGTGGAGCATGTGTCAAATAGTTCTTGCTATGTAATTCTTCTTAATAGCATTCATAGGTCCCAGCAGTAGCATGAATGGAAGAAAACCAGCAATGACAAATTTTGCAGAGACGATCTGAAGCTCAAAGGCTTTCTGTACAAGACTCTCGGCACCCCAAAATGTAGATATTACTCACTAAAATTCTTTGTCATACGATCTGTATGCACTACCAATACGATGCTTCAAATTGGTTTTGGTAAAAGTGTTGCATAAAAAGCAGTATATAGCATGCTTTTTTTAAAGATGCTACTAAAATATGAAAATATTAAATAACGATGGCAGCACAATATATGTCATTTTTCCTTCAGGGATTGATTAATCTAGAACAATGAAAAAGTCAGCCAATAAATCTTATGCTTTAAAAACACACACTGATAATGCAAAGGAAGTTATATTAAATACAACTAATAATTTCTTGTATTTAAAAAGTCACAGAGGAGGTAGGACACAGTCATTTACCTCATATTTCACCCACATGATTTCCAGTTTTGTTCACATACAAAAATAACATCTATTATTTTTGCTTTACTTCCCTTGACCTAGCCAAGTTAAGGTAAATATGTACTATATGCTCCTTAGAGGTCTCGGAAAGACACTGATGATAAATGGCCTGAGAACAGTTACCCTATCTGATGGAATGCAATCCTCAATTAGATATAAATCACTCCAGGTATTCTTTTACCCATTTCAAAGAAAACAACAAATATTAGAAAAACATATCTGCTTCCCCTTTCTCATTACGCTGCTTCCTCTCTCAAGAGCTGCTCTTTGGAGCCAATAATTGCGTGGGTTCCACCAACGGCTCAGCTCTATTCTCAGGAGTGTGTCACTGCGTGGTTTGAAAAATTTGTTACTCTATAGGTACCATATGTATATGTAGTAGCACATTCGTCAGCACATACATTAACAAGAAACTACCTGGAATAAGAAAATTATCCTAAGTGGACAGGATGTCAGAGAACATGACTGATATATTTTTTATATATATATATTAAAATACTGATCAATTTAGGTACTTCGTGAGACTTCTCTCCATGTTAATTAAATCCCCATCTCAAAACCAGCATCTCACAGTGACGTCCATTCAGGACATTTGTCACCCACTTCATTCGTACCACAAGGTGAGCACGCTGCACAGAAGTGACACGGGCGGTGTGGCCCCCCGCAAGGCCCTAAATGGGCCAGTGCTGCCAGACCCAACAATTTTCAATTAAAAAAAATTTTTGAGTACTATACAGAACAATAGAAAAATATTTACTTTATTGGAAAAGAACATTAACTGTTCAACTAGCCACAGAAACCATTGCTTCTTTATAAACTCTAGGTTTAAACCCAACTAAGGTATTTTTGTTAACCAGAACTACCAAACAGGTAGAGAAAACTCATCATTTTCCATGATTTATTAAGGAATATACATTCACTCTGTCTTATACACATAAGTGTGGTTTCACAAACATCAGCATAGCTCGCATCAGAAAGCCATAATTAGCTCTGTTCATTGACGTATTCAGAAAACATAAATTACAGATCATGTTTAAATATCTGTCCAACAAAATAGTTTAGCAACAATCCAAAACCAAGGGAATAACTGTTAATATATTCCATAGGTAGAGAGCTGCTATTAGTTACAGGAAATAAGGTATATGG
Source organism: Apteryx mantelli (assembly GCF_036417845.1). Lineage (NCBI taxonomy): Eukaryota > Metazoa > Chordata > Aves > Apterygiformes > Apterygidae > Apteryx > Apteryx mantelli. The sequence continues at coordinate 46,543,756 of NC_089983.1, forward strand.
TTTCAGTAATGATTGTTTCAACGGTCACAGTCCCACACGTATGAGAAATTTATTCCACCACTGTATCCAGAGCACACGTGGTTCAACATCTTATAACTCAACTGACTACAAAAACCATTAGGCATGCATTGTGTATATAAACATATTTACAACCTTTGATGATATGAGATAAACATACTGTAATACTTAATATAGGCAAAGACTTTTAATGTTCCACTTTCTGGTAAAATGGGATTTCCCAAAGGGCTATTACGGTCTTAACCTTGAATTTTGTCTCCTCTTCCCCTTCCTCCCCACCCCAAAAGATGCACGCATTTTAGCTGTTAATGCAGCATATGAAGAAAAAAAAAAACACACCCTATATTGAGAGAGTTTGCATTACCCTCCCACTCATGATAATGACTCAGAGAAACCCCAGCAGAGCTATACCTTAAACATAAGCAGATTTTAATGTCTGACCAAAATTTAACTTCCATTTAGATCACCCAAAAGCACTGGGCGTAATGTTTGGCATTGCTAAACTGTACATGTGCACAGAAGTCAGAATGCCACTTTATTCTTTTATATTAAGCAACTGTAAAAAGTAAGAAATTCTCTGTATCTTCTGAGAAAGTAGTCAACCAAGATTATTCAACCTTATCTGGAGGCCTGCAATAGCAGCAATATTAACTTACTGGTGACATCCATAAAATACTTTGTTCTGTCCACGCAACCTAAGAGCACCTAACAGCTACACAACATCCAAATTATGAATTACCCAAATTCTGCATTACCAAAACTGTTTCACTATATTCATTCCTAGAACACATGTACAAAACCATGCATCAAGTATGCTAAGCATTGTCTACACCAAAAACAATACATACTGCACCTTGTGTTTTTAGTTCACTAAAATTCTGAAAGTGTGCTTTGTTTATGACCTGGATATATATTTCTGAACACTGTGTTCACTATATTGACAGCCAATTCCCAGCCAAAAATAAAAATAGATTGAATGGAACAAAATGGCAAGAGTCCCAGTGGTCTCAATCAGGTAAGTATTCCCATCCGTGAACTCTGCCCCAAAATCCCTATTATAAAAAGCCTTATTTACCATACTTATTCCAAGCACTTGGTTAAAGGACTGCTAAGTTATTCTTCCATAGAATATTTTAAGATGTACTGTAAATATACATATGCTCAAAAATCAGCTGCCTGTAAGTAAACTTTAATATATGCAATTAATTTTTAATCTTTTAAATTTGCTTTCCAAATAAGAGCTTTTTGTGTCTTACTCCTTGTGATTGAAAAGTCATGTTCTCAAATTTGTGACTCACTTTCATTTTGAAGTCAAGCCTATACGGGCATCTACTGAAAGATTACTCATAGCAGACTTACAAGACTCTATCAGCAGTCCCAATGACAAACTTTTAAGTTATGTATTTTTAAGGTTTTAGTTCAAAGTATTACTTGTCATCACAAGGACCACTTTTGCAGAAAAGCTACTTTGCAGCATCTTGTAATTGAAACTGGAGTTCCAGCTTCCCTGACGGAGAAAGTCTGTGGCTGCTAAAACACTCTAGATGTTGTTCTAAGCTGTCATTGCAGGTCATGAAAATAAGAGGAGGTGATTTGTGTCAAGTGAATTAAAAGGCTTTAATATAAAGATCATAAGCTTAGACTGACTCCAGTTTTCGACCAGCTACTATAAGAGTGCCGCAAGCGCTGTTCAACATTTGCATTATTTTGAACATGCCAAAATATAGCTGCTACTCCACAACGTTTAAAGCTTTTTCATGGTATTGGCCTTCACCTTCACTCTCATGGTAGTAGGCAAAGAGTCGGTGACATACATAAATCATGTGGTTCATTCTGTGCTCAACAGCCTCCATCCTCTCATGATCTAAAGCAAGTTTGTTAATTAAAACCTGCTTTTCACTATTTGAAAATCCAAGGGCAATGGAGAATGCAGAAATATCCCATCAAGGAGAAACAACTGTATAAAATTTCCATTTATTATCAGTGGTTTAAAACTGCAAAATATTAATCAATGTACCAATGTAACTTGTTTAACTGTAATATGGCAATTAAATTGTAACAAAGGTGCAGCTTCTTTCTTTTCAAAATAAAACAGTCAAAAAAAGAGACAAGATTTCAAAGTAGCATACAAAATGCGTATCAGGCATATTAAATAGTGTGTTTTATAGTAGAAATTTTCCTTCTAAATTCTTTGAGTTAAAACCACAGCTCTCTAACTCAAATTATCAAACCTGGTCTTAGCAGAAGAAACTACGTTAGACTTCGGGGGAGAGCAATACATCTCTTCTCAGCTAGGAGAGGGTAACAGCCAGAACTACTCTGTGTAGGTCTGGAGAACTCTCTCCACCAGCTCTGGAGAGATGTACATCAAGTGGACCGGCCTGTCTCCACCACTTCAGAGACAGCCTACCAGGACACCTGCAGAGTAACCAGAAGGTATTCAAAGACAGCCCCCTAAAGTGAAGTTTTGGTGAAAAGGCTTTATACCATCACATTTATCTCATTCCTAGTAAGACGATATTCTCTTTCAGGTTTCAGACTCACATTACCATAGCGGCCAGCATCACTAAAGTGTAAGTGAAAAATCTGAAAGCAGGACCCCTCCTACTGCAGAACTAAGTGGGCCCGGCCAGAGTTTGACCACTCGGAATCAGAGCTGTATGACACACTCCACCACTTAGCATCATACCTGACTTCCCTTGTAGGCACATGGGATGTGGTGGTCCAGATGTTTTAGATTCTGCAAACACATCCAAGATCTAAAGCTTCTTGTTGTATAACCATGTTCTTTCATAATTTCACCTAGCTGAGGCTTCTGCTTTAACTCTTTCTTAAATAACACAGTAGAAGAGCAAGACAGGTGGTCAGAGATGTTTCTTAGCTACAGTGACTGTACACTTCAGTATGAGAGACACTAATCTCTGCAAATAGCAGTAATAACTGGGATGCACTCTGTCTGAACACATTTGGAACCACTGTCAAACAGGGATGCTGTCTGGACAATAATTCATTAAAATTTCTTTGAGGCATTTGAACATTTTTGACAAAAAATACAAAATGGAATTCATAGCTGGATGTAGACAGATTTCCCTATCACTCTACTCTTCTTTCCCACTGAAGGTGAGCTGAGCAAAGGAATCCACCAAGACCCCTGGAAGTGTTCTTCCATTTGCTTCCAAGACAGAGCATACAATGCGACGAGCACACTTTCATGAAAATGAATCCTGTTGAGCTTCAGCATCCTAGAATTTGAGGCTGCCTGTTAGCAGGTCCAAGTCTGACTCTTTCACTGGCTGCAGAAATACAAGAGCAGAATCATGCACTATCATTCACAAGCTTTATAAAGTCCAAATTACTCTCAATCCCACAGCATGGGTTCAACCTCCCAAGTTCTGAGCTGCATTCCCAGTAGTTATAACTTGAGGGCAGCCAGCCAGACGCCCGAATCCCTGCTCACTTGTTGACAACAAGGAGCAATTCTAGGCTTCCTAAAAATATGTATTTGCTCTTGCAACCTTTATTCCTGCTGGATAAAGGGAGATGGAATCTCTGTTTACAAATAACATTTTTTTCTGTTGCAAAATACTACAGAAACTTCTCCTTGTTTACCTGGAAAACTTGGAAAGAAAACTGCCACCCTAAACTACTTCATAAAGAGATATACTGGCCAAAATTTGGCCGGACTACAAATGGGTTAATATGCCACTGTGTATTGTCAGGTCACTGCACCACTATTCTGCAGTCTGCCTTCGTGTGATCAGACAGGTAAAACGTCTCTCATTAGTGTGCAGTCATGGATCCACTCAGCTGTGTGGTACTTCCCATTTCTGGAGATCAGTTACACACCAGCCCTCTAAAGTACCATGCCTAGGATAAATAAAATAAAAAATAAATTAAAAAAAATAAAAAAAGAAATAAAAATAAAATTTAAAAAGGACAGAGAAGACTGAAAACTCAGAGGAATTAAAAATTTTACAGTATTTCACAACGCACTGGAGTTTTCATTCACAGATTTCTGTTCCTAAACATGTTTGCATGCAAGAGCTTGGGCAGGCTTGCAACCCATACACAGAAAAAGCCTTGTTAACACTTAAGATGATGCAAATAGAACTGCTCACAACAGAATTTTAAAAGAATTGTTATAATCTTAACTAAAAAGCATACTATGTGAGGATTGCAGGGTTCAGTTCTTAAAGTCTGTGCATTCAACCTTGAAATGCAACAGCAGGAATTGAAAGTTATGGCTTAAAGACGTCCTCATGGCTATTAAACCAGAGACACCCTGACACAAAAGACTGTAATGGCTCCTTTTGGAGTTTACATATTTAAAAAGTAACATGCTGTAAAACCTGTACATTATACAGGGCATGCTAAGTAAATAATGTTGCTACAAATCACACATGCAGAGTAGATGCATTTTGAAAGTCAGTAATTCAATTGCTTTATTATTTTATCTAGGCAGAGGCACTAATGGCCTTCAACATTTCATGCAGCAAACTAATTTTTTTTTCCAGTTAAAGCAAAACTTTTAATACTCCAAATTTGCTTTTCACCTTCTTGCCTGACATAGTACAAGACTGTCATATCTCTTGTAACTATACTTCTAGCAATCCTCAGCCAACATCTTTGAAAACCTTAATCCACACTGAATAAAGTAAATCATTGGAATATATTTTTCTCCCATGGAGAGAAACATCTGTGCATCACATTTATGGTTAACTCAAAACCGCATACAGCCGCACTACCTCAGTGCGGAAGTATACACCTCCTTTTGGAGCACAGCACTCAAAGGAAACATTTTGAGGGAAACTTCACTGACCAATCTCCTGATTCCCATTACGCTGTGGACAGCAATTACAACACAGAACTTGGTTTGCATGTTTCTAATTGACCAAATAAAGACTGTACATGGTACTAAATACTCTTCGGAATAGGGTATCAAGGAAACTACACATCTGTAGTGATGTATGTCTAAGCTATTTTGGCAAGTTCAGATTAATAAATGCAAAGTAAGCATTGCCATATTTAATTAGGAGAAAGTTTCTTGATTTCTAAGCCAAAGGAGAACGGGAGAAGACAAAGAATAGGTGTGATGGAGGAACAAGGCCCACACTCTGCCAGGGAAATGACTATAGCCATGACCTCCCATCGCCAGAAAAACAAGAATACCCTTCTATATAATTTCTTCTCTTGCTTCCTCCCTTTAAAGGTCTCGATATATTTACAAAAGAAATAGATGCGAGTATGCTGCAGAGTAGTAGATACTAAATGATCAAGTATCTTTGGGAGAAGTTCTAAAATACTTTGGGTAACTTCAGTCAGTAACAGGTTTTTCAAAATGCAAAACAGATGTAATGAGAGCATAACCTAAAAAAGTAAAGCAATTGTTTTTTTTAGAAAATCAGTTATTCTGATTTAACAGTTAATTATAAGCTCCAGGAACCATTTGCCATGTAATTCAGAACCCTGGAATAATGATAATTTACTTTAACAGAGACTGTTAATGTTGCTTTGAAATATGCTGGTTTTATCCAACTTATTTCGATAATGTTTACAGGTCTTGAAGAGTCACCCAGCTTGCAAGAATCTTCTTTTTCAGTACTATATCTACTACTATAAATTTGTTAATATCTATTTGATGGCTGACATTAGGTTTAAATAGATGGAAGATACTTGATTTAGAATATCTCTGAGTGGATAGGGAACTAATAGGTGTGGTAATGGGAGAAGTAGCGCTATTTTTAAACTTGACAGGAGACATATTAGTTGCTAGTTCCCTATTACAGAAAAAGCACCAGTCTGGTAATAATAGGCTGGCATTTTGAAATTCCTCCGATTTATTAGGAATATGATGAGAAATGTGTTCTACGGTGAGTCTGGGCTTCAGAACGGTTTCTGTATAGGAAGGTAAGCATTACTTAAACTGGATATGAAAGTCGGTTGTATATATATATATATATATATACACACACACACACAAACTGGAAAAAGTGACCTGTAAATACTTTGACTGACTTTATTTGACAGAGTTTATAGCCTGCATTATCTAATTGATTAAAAGAAGCCATCATTAACAACTCACCTACATCAAAAAGTTGGTTTCTTTTCTATAGCAAATTCAAAGAAGTAAAAACTTTAATTAATAAATACGGAATTGGTTCTTGTGTCATGGTAGACTGAGATTTAGCATTTGAAACAACCTCCTTGTACGATACCAGGAATTCCACCAGTTAATTTAAACATTAGCTTTGGCACCCTGAGACGTATGGCAGAAACGTTTGAGTGGGCACAGGCCAGATTTACTTTACAGTCAGAAACTATTCAATTGAATAAGTGATGAAAGGATCTGCATCTTCAGTCACACCTTGAGTTTGCAAAAGGAAAGGACGAATTCTACCATCAAATCCAGCTCTCCTGTGACCGACACAGACAGACAAATATTACCAAGGGACAAATACACAGAACTCCACAACACCTGTCAGTCAAGTGTCTTCAAAAGGAAATTCTGTCATGATATAAAATGGACTTAAAAAGGAGTGCCAAATGTATCTGCCTTCTTATTTACCTAAAGACCTACAGCACAAGCAATTTAAAGCGACAACCATGAGGATTTCTTCAAGCTACAAAACCCTTCTTCTCCAAGTGAGCAGAATAAATCAGATTTTGATTTGTTTATAAGAAACAACATAGAAGTATCAGATCTCTGCAGTAGTTTGGATATGACATTCTCACGATTCATAAATTAGCTTCAAGGTTGGAAAATTACCTGCATGAAGTCCTTAATGTTAATAATTAAGTACTATTTGAATAAAACAGATGAAATAACTTTTGATCTTCCATTTGTACAGCTCATGTTTTTTCAAAAGAGGGAGGAACCAATGCTTCATGCTGTGAGTCTTTGAAAATCAGAAATACATGTCACTAACTGTGACTTGGATACAGTCAACATCATGTCAATTTAAGAAATCACTTGCAAGCTCTCAGATTCAATAGTAAATGGTATATACCATATAAGGAGGACTTACTACAGCCCTAAACACATTTTTCCATTTTAAGAATACTGACATCCTGTCTTCACCTACAGAACGCTATCCAAGTCAATGTACACAGCCAGCGCAATGAGAGTGGACAATTTTGTTTAATGACATAGCATGATGAACACCTTCTGTAAGGAACCGCACTACCAAGTTTTGACTAGGCTCTCTGAAAGGGCCTACAGAAGTCAGCAGCATTAAATGTTTCTGAGTATATCCAAAGCACACTGTGACAGTGCAGTGCAAGGGTTTCTAACACCCCAGCCGACGCAGCATGGCAGCTCTAATTGACCCAAGTCAGCTGTTTTTATTCTGTTGCCCACAGAGGCTTAGGAGCCCGTGAAATACTTCTGAGGATTTGCTTAAAGCAATGAATAAAAAGCATATTTGTACATTTGATATCACATTGTAAGTATGAGAATTTAAGGAGTTTACTTCCCCCACTGGAAAATATTGATGGATCCACCAAGTTGAAAAAATAGTGGCATTAAACAAGGATGTCTTTATCATTTATTAACTGACACAGTGAACATTTGAGGATATAAATTCTTTTTGTGAATAAAGGTATTATGCAAGTACCTGGATCTGTTTTGCAAGAATGAATAATGGTTATTCTGTAAACAAGCTTAGGTTCTGATCTGATGTTTTAGAAATGGTTACTGCGATAGGAATAAATATTAATGTCTGGGAGAGACCCTAGAGGCATGAAAAAAGAGTGGCCATTTTAGCAAAGCCACAGATAAAGTAAGGGGGCACACACAGAGGACGAAGAAGCCAGGCCAGCAAGATGTAAATGCTTCCGTGAAGGTTATTAGATTGTTGAAATTAGAAAAACACCACTAAAATCATCACCATCAGAAAGCCAAACCAGTGCCTTAAAAACTTTCTTTCTGTTGCACCCAACAAAATCTGACTATAGCACGTAATCTGCATTGTAGTTTGTAATGAAAAGAGTCAACAACAGTTTTATTTGGATTTTGCTTCATAATAAATCATGAACCTATTAGTAAAATTCAGATTTAGCGTCACTTGAGGATCTCTTTTCCTCATGTCTGAAGGAATCTGAAAAGCATTTATCCTGCCTCTGAGTCATGCTGTTCTCATAAAACTTTCCTTCTAAAAGCAGGAAATCCTTACCAAAATTGCACATATTGCAACATGCCAAAAACAAAATGACATCGTCATTCATCAACTAGTTAAGCTTTAACCACTGAAGAATCTCTAGTGCAACATCTAGCATATTCCTCCTGCAGCCAGGTACAATTTTAAGAGCTCAGAGATGTAAGTAAAGCTGGTAATTGCCATCAATACTGTAGTACAGAGAAAAATACGTTAATCACAGAACTCGGAGCTGAGGGGACTATCATAAGGTCACTACTGGAAGCTCCGAACTATCTAAAGTTTGGCTGGTTAATAGCTGGTGCTCTTACAGACACTGATGATATTTCAAAATGCCAGAAGTAATGTTACAAGCCAACATGAGAATGCCATTATACCTCATACATGCATGTGAGATCTGTGCTTGTATTCCCACTTCTTCATCTCAAAGTTGCAAATATCACAAGTTTCATCAGCGAGTTTAAAGATTTGTAACTGTTCTGAGTCATACTTAAGTGTTAACAGTTGTGCAAAGTTATTCCGGTCATTCAAAAATTTTTGGAAATAGCATCAGTTAAGCGTTCAGAACAATCATAAGCAGCTCTTGTAGGGCTGAAAAACCAAAGTTCACACACAACTTGGAAATACCTTTAAAATAAAGGCAGTGATTATCTCAGCATCTTCCACATGCAGTAGGACTCAAAAACACAAGAAATGCTACAGCACTGGCTAAAAGCTTTGGTACTAGTTGTGTTTCATTCCTTGTGTTTTTATATGGAAAAAATCAATTACAGAGCTCAAGCCATCAAGAAAACAAGTCACGTACTCAACAGAACTCAAAACAGCCTTAGCAACTGTGCTCAGAAATAATGCCAACTTGCTGGTACTTCTACAAAATTCAACTATAGTGTTCACTGTTGCTGTAGATGAAAGCTTTGAACCCTTTTGCTGTGGAGGCTTTCATCTCAGATACACCAAACTTTAAGATTATAAAAACTTCTTGCCTATTAAGCAAGTCTCACCATATAAACTGTAAAGGTGAACTGCAGTAGTTTTCATAAATTAAAATTTAATAATGAAATGTATATAAATACAATTAAGTGTTTTTCTTGGCCTTTGCTAGAATTCCAGTGGTGAATTCAGGTAGTTTTAAAGAACCTGCTTAGTGTTGCCTTCCAGTTGACAAAAGAAAAAGGAGAGGAAAAGCTTTCAAGACTTTTCCTCTCCACAAACTTCTGCCCTTAATAACAGCTGCACCTTCTTCCAGTTAACATCACAAAGACACTCCTTTGAGCTATGAAGTTCTAAAACTTTGCAAAAAATTCAAGCAAGGAAAACTTAGGCCCACAAAGTTTGCTTTACCTACAGTGAATTTTATTGAAGGCCTGTCAGAAATTACTGCAGCACCCAGAAATGTTAGCGTACCCTTATTCAAGTCACAACGGAAAATAAGGACATTGCATTTTTGCTGAGCTATGGGGAGAATTCCTTTGAAACTTTCTTAGGTGATGCTTTTGGACACCAAGGTACTTGGCCATTTTTAGAAAAACAAGGTGAACAAATGCTTTGCTTTTAGTGATAATATTAAAGCTATCCTTAGATATGTGTTTATATTAACCTGAGATTGTCTAAAATCATCTTCATACAATTGGTCAGAATCTAAAAGAGGTGAATCTAAAAGAGGTCTTATTTTATTACAAGGAAATCTGACTCAGATCTTTCTGAATCTTTTCAGATCTGATCCCTCCATCACTGCTTAAGCGGAGGTCGCTCCCACAAAAATCAATTCAATGCACACACTCAAAGGTCCTATACGAAGCTGTTTTAGTCCCACATTGAAAGGACTAGTAGCTCTGGAAGAAGCTTCATTCTTCCTATTTGAATATCAGAGATACAATTAAGATACAAGGAAGAGCGAGGAAAAGAAATTTTAGTGTATATTCAAATCATAAGAGATACTCAACCATGCGCTAGGCATCAGCACACTGAAAGTGTGTAGGAGTCGACTAACAATAGACCAACTCGCATGGTTTTGCTTATTTACAAACACTCCTGACATACTGCTGACATTTAGAATTGCTTCCTGTCCGCTGGCACCCGTGACATCTGCTGACACCCCCCAAGGTTTACAAAGTTTGTGCCTACAAGCACAGTTGATTCTCAGAAACTTGCTGATGAACATACAGAACTTTCCTTTTGACCATAACTGGAAAGGTTATTTTGGCTATTCACTATCCTATGCTGATTTTGAAAGGGGAAAAAAGCTTTAGAAACAAATTTTAGTGACATCAATTCCTCAATAGTTTTCTTATCACTCAAAAATAGCTCTTCTGACTTTTCTAGTACTTTTGTCAAAAAGTTTCTCCTGACCAAATTACTGGATTACTCTGAACCACACTTTATACACATACATTCATACATACACAGAATTTCACATATCTCTCATTATTATTATTGCCTTTTCCAAAGCATATAACCTCTAAATGGAGTACTTCCACCCTTCTGAAAACCTTGACAGAGTTTAAAGACAGAAAAATACTTAGTTTGGTTTTGCCTTTATAGGTAGACTAGAAAGAATTCCTCTTATAATGAAGGCAAAAAGGAAATATAGATTAGTTACTCAACTTTTCAAAGTCAAAGGAATGCTAAGCTATCTTTAGAGGGGAAAAAAATCACTAGATCTATGTCGATGTCCAAATTACCAGATAATTATAAGATAACGTTTGGTTTCAGTAAACAAACCTAGTGATTATATAACTTCTAACAAAACTTTTTTTTTTTTTAATATCCTTTAAACAAAAAGTGTAACTTCTTTTTCTCCCGCCAACCCCAAACCACACTACATCTTCCATCTCATATTTTCCCATAATTAACAACAAGAGTTTTCATTTATCTGCTTTCAGCCAAAAACGCCAAAGAGCTTAAAAGACATTAATTAAACCTCACAAGACTCCTGTGAGGCAGGTAGGTAGGTATTGTTATCTCTATTTACAGAAGAAAAACTTAAATTAAAAGTGTGATCTGTCCAAAATTCCAACAGTTACGCTACAGCAAAGCCAGGAGTAGAATGAAGGAGCCCCGACTCCAAATTCCTTGCTTCGAAACACCAGATTTTGCTTCCCCTTTTAAATTAGCATGACAGAATTTACTTGCCATTTTGCCTCACATGAAAAATTTGGTTTTGGACAACAGTGTTAATTTTTCATTAGCAGCAAGCCTTGTAAGAAAATACAGACAAATGTATATTTTACCTAGAACATACTTTGACTATTTTGCTAAATTTGTAACTGAAAAATGAGAGAAAATTTTGTATCTTTTATTAATAAAACATTCCTTATGTGATTACCTGATGAATTTCACTACCTTCAAGAGGAAAATCCACACTTCCTGAAACCACATGAATTGTCATGATTGAACCCGATTTCCCTTTCCCATTTATGCTTCTGCTGTCTTCTGCCTTGCCTCTTACCCAGCAAACCAAACCTTTTACCTTCTCTTCTAATATTTTACTACTGTACTTATCTCAGTCCTACATCATCTTTTTTTTTTTTCCTCTCTCCCTTTAAACTTTCTCAATGACCTTACAAAATCCATGAAGGATAGAATGGGAGTAGGTCAACCACTACCTCTTTGAGGTGCATACCAAGCTTTCCTCCATGTCAAAGTACCCTCAAATGCCTAATCCTTCACTAAAGCACAACTGTTTCGCCCTTTCGACTTCTACACTCATACTCTCAGCCTCTTTCCATCTTCTTCAAGCACTTCCAGGCGAGCCAAGGAGCCCACTCACACGTGTTTACGAAGCCTTCCGTACCATCACAGCACAGACGGTACCATACAAGTCAAACTGCTTCAATGACTTATTATGTTAGTCCAAGAAGCACGAGATTCCAGCCTCGTTTTCAAAAATTCCAAAATCTTTTCTCTGTCAAGGCACTGAAATAGCTGCTTCCCTCAAAGATCAGCCAAAATAGCTTGTGTATTTTCAAAAAAATCTAACAAATTTGTATTTCGTAAAAGCAGCAGTCTGTCATTTCACTGTTTTACAAACCAAGCAGACATTATTAATAACTGCTTCTAAATGGGCACGCACATCACTCAAGTTAAAGAAACTAGTCAATTAAATAAAGATCTCTTTTTAATGCATGTTTTTCTTGAAGAAATAAGGTTTTCCATGTGTTTTTGTGATTTAATTCCTCGTATTCTGCAATCAGCATTAAGAGTTAAATTAGGCTTCTTTTTAACCATACGTACAAGTCAGCACATCTCATTGGTAATGTCTGTTTTAAAGAAATAAGTCAATGTTGGCCAGCATATGCTGAAAAATAGGTAGCTTTTGTCATTCAGATGCTCTCTGCAAGTGGCACCTTACAGCCTTTGAGAGTATCCTTATCCCACGGCAGCCCTAGCAAACGCTCTGTCATTGCTTTCTCTTGCAGCTCTCAAAGTCACAGCTGCCTTCGCAGAACATTAAGTGTGGTTTCTTGTGCTTCGCAGCTTCTGAACGACTCCGAGTGTAAGAATCAAAAACTCTGCCCACGGATACTTTCCTGCTCCCACTGACTTCATACTCCAGCCAAGAAAACAGGGAACGCGAGTCTGACGCCGCTTGCTGCACTGGCACGCACAACGCCCCAGTCCACTGCAACCAGACTCCTGAGGTTCTGTCCATTTCTGCATGCCTAGCAAAGCCAAGAGTGAGTTTATTTAATCTCTGCTGGCAAAGATGTTGCATTTTTTTCCTTCCTGATACTCCCTAAGGTTATCCATACCTTTGCATTCAGCTAGAGACAGAACGAATATCTGAAATCCTTCGAAACCTTCACATATGCCGCACAGATCAATAAGTTTCATTAGAGAGGCCTCTCGTAGTGCATTAGTCTCACTCTCCACTACTGTCATTTACTTCTTGCTTGATTTCCAATGTTTGGGGGGGATTTTTTTATTATTATTATTTTAGTGAATTTTTCTCTACAAAGCCACAAATGACGTGAGCCTTGTCTACCGCAAAATCTGCCACTAATGAGAAAACTCGCTCGAGTGCTTAAAAACAGGTTGTGACTGGCAGAACAACAGTTCCAGTGAAAGACACTTACATGTAAAGGAGGGGGAAACAAAAAGCATCAACTCTACTATCTTCACTGAAAACAGTCACTTTTCCCAACTAGCTTCCTATGGTATACGATGATAATAGAAAATAAAATTGTTTCTAGACTCTGCAGCAATTATTTTTTTAAATACTTCATTACATAGACAAATTAAATGTTTTTCCTCCAAAATAAATGCTTCGTTTTCAGTGAGGACTATAATATGCCCTCCTTGTGGCATATTAAAATCCAGAGTGAGACTCGGTTCCACTCTTCTAAAACCCAACACCGGGCAACATCAGAACAAAGTGTGAATGCAAGCTTCTCAGGCATCAAAGAAACACCGGGAACATCACAAGCTACAACTTGTGTAGGTGTATTAGCAGTCCTACCATCCATCTGTCAGAAATCTTAGATGTTCCTGCACATCACCCACTGGCAGAGCTGTCTGCCAAGCAGAAATATTATGAAATGTTCATTATATACTAAGATCTCCCCCCTTCCCAAGCATTTAATGGCAAAGACTGCCCCTGCACACACACACAAACTAATGTTAATTACCAAGAAACACTAAAATTCACCAACAGTGAAAAACTACCAAGAGGCCAGCACACCAGACTATAATTTTACATACATTTTAAGGAAGCTTTACTTACCCACAGGATATACTAACTTCTAGTTCACATATATCTCATTTTTAAGGTACGTTAAAGACTGAGTTTACAATTAACTAAACAGACAGCGTACAAAAGGCTTTTAGAACTACACCATATGGTCTAGGGAAAGGAACAATCTGGACTATCCACATTTCAATCTGCAGGCTCGTCCACCTCTATAACACATTGTATTGCTGTAATAAAATATTAAGATAGAAATGTAAAAGTGAAAATAATCTATCTTTTGCACTACCAGGGAACGAGCCACCCTACAAATAGTTTAGTGCATTTAATAAATCTTCTAAGTTTTATGATTTTGGCACGCTGAATCAAATATAGTCAATAAGATGCCCAATTCATTTAAAACAGTATTTCCAGAGGGATATGGGTGGGTATTCATCTTACGCTTCAGGGAAATAAAAAATACCAGTTTACATGGGGTATACTGGCAGCAGTTTATGTAACAGTTGACACATTCTTGGAAATCAAATAAAAGCAGGAAGAAAATACCCATTGTTGCTTAGTGAAGGACTAATCACATGGTCACAGCTGGAATCAGTGTAAATCATTCATTAATAAAATTCTGTTGTGGTAGTCCCTTTTTTCTGCTTTTCAAATGCCACAAGAAAAACTTTCAATTCTTTGCAGAAAGGATACATTTGAAAGTATTTTATAGTAACAATTAAACTTCCTAAATCTTTGCAGAGAAAAGGAACACCTACAATGAAGGCATTATTGGCTCTAGGTACACATATATATACTTACGTATTTTATTTATAAACCCAGAACATAGTCCAAAAACAAAAAAGATACTTGCTACACTTGGAGGTGCTGGCATGCTTTCCAGTTGCACAGAATCAGTCTTGAGAAAAAACAATTGAAACCCTTTGTAAGGCACATCATAGTATAACGTAAAGAAATAGAAATACTTCTTTTGACAGCATTTTGAGTCATATCCCTTAATGTAAACTAGAATGTTACACTACATTAAATACAGACACTACAGAAAAAGATCACATAGCACATATCCTATAATTACATACTCTGTTGGCCATATATATCATATGTTCATAGCTGATCCTGCTTGGAGCAGGAGGTTGGACTAGATGACCTCCAGAGGTCCCCTCCAACATGAATTATCCTATGAATTTTTACACTCTAGTTCTCTCTTCTTGAGTTCTGACCCCTGAGTTTCTCTTTCACTTCGAAAAGATAGAACCACTGCTATAACTTTTATGTCTCATTGCCACCAATATGACAAGTAAAAATTCTTTGACTGAGTGATTATTAAATCACAAAATTCATATCATCCTCGGCAATTATCTTGAAAGCAATCTCTTGCTTTATCAATACTATTTGTTCTATCCATATTATTACAGGATAAGAGGAATGTTTTTCCATATAAATTCAAAAGAAATACTTAGCAAATAAAAGCTATACCATTTGGTGCTTTAAATTGGCACAACATAAAGTAAATGTGATGGGTTTTTCTCAGTCCAAATGAATAGGAGAAATCAAAATCATCCTGTCCCTCATCACTGAGTGTAAACACTGAGCATTCAAAATTTATCAAAAGTTCCTTGAACTAAAAGGTTTCTTTGAATTTAAAAGCTAATAACATATTATCTTCCCGATTCTGTGCTTACTAATCACTTTGAGCAAAGATTTTAGGCATCTTGGATTGACAGAATATCTGAGTTTTATCATAGAGTCTGCTAAAGACTTCTCAAATCTTTATCAAACCATGGACCCTTGAAATACGTCTGCATAAGCCATATACAGCTCAAGTGTAAAGTCCAGGACATGCTTACACTTGCACATGATCAAAGGCTCCATTTCCCTGGACTTCAGCTTTCCGCAGTTATCCCTGCCGCATAAAGCCATCCTCAGTAGAGGGATATACTTTATATGAAATTGGCTAATATAAACAAGAAAAACCCAGTTTTCTAACAATTAACTTCAAGTAGTAGGAAATGACAATTCAATAAACCTGGTTCTTGTTAAAAGCATTGTTTATAAAAAGGAAAAAAAAAACCTTACAAAATCACTACCTAAAAGAACTAGAGTCTATAAACGATGAGGAACTTAGTCAAATTCAGAAACAAAATGAAAAAAGACAAAATATCTGCTAACTTCTGTTTTAGAGATTATCTGTGGTATTATTTGTTAAAATCAGTAAAGTTTGAAGACAGATATGTGACTTCAGTAGATTATATAACAGCTAGAGAAAAATCTAGAAATGGACAAAACTGTAGAAAGCAACAACTCGCACATGCTGGGTCCGTGACATAGACAGGCATCACTTAGATAAGATATCCTACTCTTCATCTTTTACAAATATTGTTTCTTTTTTGTAACAGAAGAATGCAGCAAAGTAGATCGTGATTGGGCAGGATGAAACAGGTAAGCTCACTTAGTTGTGATTGATTGCCTTTAAAATCCATTCATGAACTTAATAGAATGAAAGTTTTTTTCAAAATTAAAACCTATTGCATATTAACAGTTTGGGACCTAGTTGCCTCTCACTACTGATCTTCAGGAAATTAGGTTCAAAAGAGATAATGTTGTAGGTGTCTCTTAGAAATTAATATTCCTTATACACAAGCAAAAATGTAAGAGATCTTCTTTGCTCTTTGAAAAACTTTGTATTTGGGCATTTCTAATACAACAGTCTTGACTGAACAGTCAAGGCTATTCTGGAATTGATAATGACAGTGCTTTCATTTAGTGCCCAGAAATCTCATTCTTTCTAAGATAGCACATATGCATTCCTGCAGAAAGTTTCAATTTGAACTTTTTTTTTTTTTTTTTAGTAAAAGCTGTTTAGAAGCCTATCTGACCAGTTTATGACTTTAAAATAACTTTTCTAGAAGAATTAGATAATATAATTCCCAATCTGATCAAAAGAGGCTGCCATTATACTTAGTAGGAAGAAAGAGATGATCATTCAGAAGCCAGGCACCTCGCTCTTTCCCATCCCAGAGCCCTCGCCAGACATCCTGGTTTTCAAAAATCTGTCCAAAAGACTTTGAAGCATAATGAAAACAGGCCTATGAGGACTCCTCCATATGCTTCCCACAAAAATATTTGATTCTCTTCTTCATTTGTCTGCTTCTAGATGAGATGTGAAGAAAAAATAGTTACAAGTTCATGAGAAAAAAAAATCTTTCCAAAGATCTTTTCCAAAGGCAGACACAGCATATCAAATTAAGGCACATCTCCCCCCATCATTCTTCACATGCCCACACGTCATTCTTGTTGAAGCTACACCACATATATCTGACAGGAATTAAACCTTTTTTTTTTTAATCTGCCACTAGCACCTTAGAAAGTGTCTTGTTTCTTTTGACAGTAGTATCATCAAAAGAACCATGACTAAGTGGTTATAATGGTTTCCATGCCTAATTGCTATTATCTGGCGATTCACCAGCAGCAGTGCGATCCTATCATTCAAACTACCTGAGAACTGATGACTTTGGTTGTAGCCTTAATTCTAAGATTCAATACAACTAGCACCAAAATAATGGGTCCTAGTGCCTATATCCACACTGTTCTCCCTGATGAATGTGCAGTGACAATCGGAAAGACAAACATAAGCAGTATAAAAAAATCAGAAAATGCTGAAAATATACATTTGTGATTTTTCCTCACTGGAAACACTATATGAAGTTCTAGGTGGGCTAGTTCTTCTAAATGAAGAGGAGAAGAGCTACTGAAAAGAAGCAGTATCTAGTTTAGCTATGAGACAACTATGGCAGATAAAAACTGCTGCAAAAGGTAAGATTTACTTTTACTAAAACAATAGGACATATAACAGAAATGAAAGATAACAGATATGAGACAGGGGAACACATTTTGGGGAGGCTGAAAAAGAAAAGACAGGGAACATAATGGGAAGGCAGCTCTTGCCTCAGCTAGGGAGATGCCCCAGTGCCCTAAGAGATGCCGTAAGTGGTGATGAAGGAAGGAGAAAGGGGCAAGCAGGGAAGCAGTGGAGACACATTTCTATAGGTCCCCTCATACTAACTAGCACTGACTCACTGATTCAAGGAATGGATAAAATGGTAATCTAGATTTCTGAACAGTTCCTAAGAACTGCTTGGAGCTCCAGCTACACAAAAGACTGCATCAGTTTAAATAAAACTGCATTTTTAAAGTGAATTGAATTGAACGTAAAGCCTTATATAAATGCTCATTTCAACGTCACTTAAATCCATGTAAGGGTGGTCAGACGCTAGAACAGGGTGCCCAGAGAGGCTGCAGACTCTCCATCCATGGAGATACTAACAACTCGACTGGAGCCGGCCCTGGGCAGCCTGCCCTGGTTGACCATGCTTTGAGCAGGGGCTTGGACAAGAGGCCTCTGATGGTCTTCTCCAAGCTCAACTGCTCTAAGATTCTGTAAGATGTTCTTAAAATAAAGCCAGTCAGCTACACAGATTTGTGTATTAGTTTATTTCAATCAACTTTAAGTTATATCAGTAATAACTTTCTCATATAGATAGACAAGCATTAAGATTATTAATTTCAATGGATATTATCTGACTACGCGCAAGAAGCACAAATTCAGGCATTTAAACTTCTAGGCCGATTAGTACGTGGAAGTCAGAAGTAGCAGCAGCTTAAATTGTCTCCAGTAAAAGGTAACATGCAAGTTGGTTTAAATCATGGAGATGTACAAGTCCTCACCATAGCTGCATAAAAAGAAGATAAAGATATTCATATAAGAGGAAAAAATATTTCTAAAGTATGCCGTTTTTCTGCAAATACACTGAACTAACTTGTAATATGATGTTGGGAAGGACGTTCACTTATTGCCACACTTTTTGGATGAAAACGCTGCAGAAAGAATGACAGTACTGGCTTAGAGTAAAAAGGACAACAACATGGTACCAGGAGTGAATTTCAAAATGAAGAGAAGAGTTGATTATTATTTTTGACATCAGAATAAAAAGATGTCAGGCTTAATCCAATAGCTGTTTTACAACCTATGTTTTATTAAATTGGTATTATATTTTGTAATTATTTATTACAATGTGAGCCACCATTTTCCCACACTAGGCAGGGAATAGCATAGGCTAAGTAAACATTTCATTTTCTTTAGCAAGACAGATTTTCAACATCAGCCACGAGTATCAAAGCATTCTTTCTCTCAAATGCTTTCAGAATATTTTTCCCCTCCCATTTCACTCAAAATATCCAAACTTGGATGCTTATGACTGGCACATAGACCTGAATTATGGAATGTAAATCCATTCACTGAAATTTAAGCACTCAAATGACCTGAAGATACAAGTTTCAGGAAAAGCCACTGCTCCCTCCATCAAGAACAGTATTTTCTTCAACAGTCAAACCCAGAGATTTGGGCTGCAGGTGTCGGAAATTAAAGTCCTAATTCTGAAGTTTAAGTTGACACTTTGCCACTATCCTCTTCTCCACTCCCCAGCCCGGCCTGTAGCTTTGCAATTTACTGTGAGGTTGGAAAGATTTTTTTGAAAAAACAAACTAAGCGGCATCCTCGCATGCCAGGTACAGGAGGGTTTTCTCAAGTGCTCACAGCAGCACTTTTCATCTTCTAAGACATAAATTCATGTGATCTTTTAACAACTATTTATTTCACACCAAACCAGATATCTCCCCAAAGCCTACCAATACAGCCTCTAGGCATATTTCTTAAATAAAAGTACTGAATCTTTGTATACTTAAAATTTGCATACTAAAGGAATGAATCAACTATCACAGCAGTAGTAATACTATGCAGCAACTGCTCACCTCTCACCAAAGAAGAAAATTCATGTTTATCTGTTTTGTGGGGGACCCTATATAAATTACATTTCTTCACTTTTCACAATTGTGAAATATCATTTTATTACAGAACTATTACAAGCATGGCTGCTATATAAGTGATGCTAAACTTTATATGCAAATAATATATCAGCTATTTAAGTGCAATTCATATTTACATATACACAAACCAGACCACCTTTTTACTTGTGCAAGTATTTATTTCTGCTTAAAGATTTTACAAGATTAATACTATTACAACAATAGTATCATCTTACTGTTTCAGATAATTCCTTGTATTATTCTTGTAACATCCTTGCTGTAAGTTGAACTTCTGTCTGCAGAAACATTCCAGTTTTAGCATAATTGCAAAATGAGCAAGTTATGGGGCTTCCAGTAGCACCTGTGTTAAACAATAAATCAACAGGGTTTTTATGAATAGGTTTTATTTATTTATTTATTTTAATGATTTGTGTTGCAGTATGACTGCATTTGGCAGAACTAAATCAGCCTATTTCTCTGGCTGTGTTTCTGTAAGTGTTCAGAAAACAACTAGTTTTATTTGAAATCAGGGAATTCAGCCCAAAAAAGTAATAAATACTACATAGTTGCTTAGGCAAAATCATGTTACTCTTCTGCTGTAAAGAAACCGGTAACTAGCAGAGGAAACGTCCAACAGAAAAGCTCAGGCCCACATCATCGTTTGAGGAACATTTAAGGTGAAATTACCTCTTCACTTAATGCAACACAATTCAAAAACATCAAAAAGCTTTTCAAAACCACTAGGGGAAGAAGGTTAATGAAAAACTGTGATGGATGCTATCAATATGTGATACAGTAACTCTTATCTAAGAAATGATCTGATACACAGCAAAGCATAAGCTAAGTGCGAGTAGACTTAAAACATGATGAGAAAAGGCTGTTTTTCAGAAAGGCACATGACTAAAAGGGGACTGCTTCCGTGATTATAATCAAAAGTGCTCAAGTGTTTGATTATGGGGGCCACAGCTTAAAAACTTTGCTGGTCCTGCTTCTGCCAGCCTAACGCGAGCCCAGAGCTACAGGACCTTCAGCCGTTCACGTTAAGTTTCACGACAGACAATCTTTTAGCAACATCCATTATTCCACAGTTTCAATGAAGGGGAGGAAAAAAAGCACTAGAATGGTGAACAAAAGCATTCAGAAGAAAAATACGTTAGTGTTTGAGAAATGGAGGAGACTAACAAATACTTTGCTTCACAAAGATGTTCCTCCAGTGAGCTTTCTCAGAATAGCGCAGAAGCGAAACACACATATTAATATTTTTATCTTGACTAAAACCACAGAGGAGCAGGTATAACACACGACATCTAAGCTATATCACGTCTTGAACATGTCAACGTTTACTACTTGTAATATCCTGCCAATGTTGTTCCATGCAAAAAATTGTCACGTAATCTTCTAAAAATTACTAGGGCAACTAATGCAACTACACTGAAATAGTATTTGCCGCATTTATATTGGGGATAGTCTTACATAGATCTTGAAAGCACTGTTCTGCTACTCAGGAATTAGCCGCATCTCCTCTTTCCTGTAACAGCATAATTAGTCATTTTGACATTTTGCCTTCCACAGTGACTAACAAACTCCTCCCACTCTTATAATCCAGTGAAGATAGCTCAGACTTAAATTACATGGTTCACGTAATATACGATCTCATTTTTCCCCAATATCCTCTTTCTTTAATTCAGTGAAAGAAAAGAACGTAATTGTTACTGTTTCCTCCCACCCTCAACTTCAAATATTTTTGCTAGACACAAATCAAACCTGATAACCCAAAGAGTTTCCATATTAAGGCTTACTTTGTGTTAACATGTTCCAGTTAGAGAAGAGAATTTTACCCCTGTCCCCCAAATTCGGCTGGCACCCAAGGGCACCCTCCAGCCCGCCAGGCCACCCCTCTCAGAGGGCCCTCTGAAAGGCCGGGCTCGCCAAAGACCCACTCGGAACGGTCCTTACAGGCACGAGCCATGAAACGCCAAGACGTCGGCAATAGCAAAACGGTTGAAACGTCGGTAGTCTACACTAATGCAACATCAGTGTTCCAAGATGTATGTAGTTTGAATTAACCAAAGGTACGCACTTCGCGGGCAAACTCGCGTTCAGTTCACACAATTCTCGCGCTGTTTTATGAAACAACATAGCGCTGCTGCGTACCTTAAGAGACTGCCATTGCTCAAGCTAACGCCAAACAGAGTCAGTTCTAGTCACGTATTTTCTTTTGACTGAAGTGCAAAAGATGATCTGAAAGTGTATGACATAATTAGCAAGTCAGGTACAATTTGGTACAAATTGTTAGAGGGTAACGAATCAGTTATCCACAGCTGTGGGTAACTTCTAGCTCTGCAGGCTATCTTAACAGCAGGTATTTTGATACTTTTAATGACCATCATCTCACAAGCATGACAGAGGCAACCAAATCATATCCAGCCAACAAAATACTAAAATATTTTCAGCAATGTTCTCACTGTTTATTATTAATATTGAAGTGGAAGTTAGCACTTAAAATACTTTGAAGAACTATCCTTACTTTTGCATTTAAATCACTGGAGGAACGATCAGAGCGTGCAAACCCCTGTGGACAAAACGCCCTCCATCAAAACATCGTACAGGTGCATTAAAAATTGAATGGGCATAAACAGCTCCAACAGCTTGGAGCTTGAGTTGGTATTGCAGCAATCTTTGCAATTCATAAACATCAACACTCAGGATAGTTTGCATGGGCATACAAGCAACTAATTACTATCTTTTGCCTAAGGGCATGTATGGTGTTCTCTACAGGTACCGCTACTGCTTTTTGCCTAATGTATTGCCTCTTGAAGTCTTTCAGTATAACAACTTGCTGATATACTCCAAAGCATTTGTAGTATTACCAACCTGCTTTATATTCAAAAAGAACCACGCTGTAACTTCTGAAAGATGTCGCTAAGAAAGAAGCAGCAGTTAGGAAACTGTATGTGACTTGCAAGAAGTGTTTTCATACTGTTCACTAAGAGACAAATTAAATGGTAATACTGACACTTAACATAGAGACAGTTTTTTGATGAAAATATTTTTTCTACAAAGAAAAAATGTGCAAATACCTAAGGAAAACTATTTGATTTTGCAGTATTATCTGAACTACCATCTTAATGACTCATTTGAAAACAAAACTAACCTACAATTTATCAAATATATCTTGTTGCATTGATGCTGTTAAAAAAAGTAGGTTTCGTGGGGTGGGGGTGATGTTGGAGTACACAGAGCTACCTGATATTATCCCTAAAAACAATTCTCTTACTAAAGTGCATAGAGTGCAATATAATTAAAATTACAGTAGAAAACTACTCTATCTTTGATGATAAAGAATTTTTCTCTGGTATATGACAAAACATATGAAGCAAAGTACTGAATCTGGATGACTTTTGCCAACAGTCAAACCTACCTGAAAAAGGGAGAGAGTATTACATCTACATTTAAGGGAGCTCTCTAAATTGCATCAGAATGTGCACCCTAAGTACCGAACTACTTGCTAAAGTATGATATTCCTCAGTCACATCTACTTGTGCCACCTTGTTTTCACTGTTGCTTTACAACATTGTGCTATTCTTCTTCTATAACTGAAAAATCCCTAGATGCCACAAGTCAATTTTATATTAATGGAATGGTCTAAAGAAGACTGAACCTGTGCTGAGAATCTGAACGAACAGTAACTTAAAGATCTTTCATTCCTAAATATCTTTCATTCCTAAATATCAAAATCCAAAAGATTCTAAACCCTTTCAAAAAATTAGAACTAAAACCTGCAAAAATGTGCCCTAACGGCAATAACTCATGGCTAATGTCAGCAACAGACTGCTATGAAATAAAGAATATCATTATCCTGTTAGACCAAGCCTGTAGAGTGAATTTTAAGGTGGGTAAAATGTAATTACTCAAACTGGAATACATTTAAATCAAGGTTAATTAGCCAACTACAGATAAAGGAAGTTTAGTGGCCACCAGAAATCAAAATACCTTTACCTCCCACCAGGAAAACAAAAGAACTAAAATGGCCCTTATTACACAGCTATAGCACTGCTGCAGGAAAGGCCATCACCTGGCAACATAAGCAACAGAGCTCCTATAGTAGCATCGTATGTATTCTCCAGATGCTTTCATCCTAGCTTTTGACTACTTGACATTAAAGTTTGAGGTGTTTTAGTAATAAACTTCAAAGAATATCAGTCCTGATTCTGGTTCACAAAATGCTTGAGCTGCACCTTTTCACTAGAATTAACCACTCCAGAAAAAATATATAAACAATTTTGTTTGCAATTATAATAAAATAATCAGGACCGGGTTTAATGATATTCTATGCAAAATTCCAGGTTTACACTATTTACTTGAAAGCAGAATTTGTCCCACTAAGTCTACCTCAGTATTTTCCACATTGATTTGTAAACATTACTTTCATTTCTTAATGTGATTGGTATGATTGGTAAGGAGCAGTTTCAGTATTACAAATAATGAGGCAGCACAAATTCTAGAAAATGGTAACTTCCTGAGCAAAACTAACAACCTCTTCAAACACTATTTGCAATGTTTTGTTATTAACTATTTCCTCACTAAATGACTATTTTATTGAGATTCACTGACGTGCAAGACTACTTAATAAAACAGCAATTCAAATATGATGTTCAGAGTTTACAGCTATGACTTTCAGAAGTTGAAAGAAAATATTGTAAAAAAACAGTAGTGACATTCTGCAAATAGATTTCAAAAGAAAATCAGGCACTCTACGTAGCTTTAAAGCCAGCCTTTCAAGCCAGAGGTAATCAAAGCTTTAGTGAAATTATACTAAATAAAAAGCAATGCTAAAAGATGCAATTATTAGCGCAAGTAAAACAACACCAGAAACTGCTATTTACTCCCCAAATACTCTTTATATATGCATCTTTACAGGTTCCAATAGCACTACTTGCATAAGTGGGCTTGGGGACTCTACTCATTTAAAGTTTTTTCAAGACTTGACTATGCTCATAAGAAAGATAAACGCAAAGGCCTCATTCTGGCAAATCTTTGTGAACAACAGCAACATTAGGCAGATGAGTGGCCGGCTCCCATTTTACTTATCGTCAGTCACATATATAAGGTTATTTACAAGTCTACATCAAAATACAGTTTCTTTGTGTATGACAATAAATCTTAAGACCTTAATCTGCTGCATCTTTCATGCCTCAATGAAATGATTCCATTTTTGCCATGCTGGTAATATGAAATTTGTTTATTCAATACTAGAAAAATTGTTCTCTTAATCCATGGACTGATCATAACTGTTTATAATCAATTCAAAAAAACAACCCTTTGGATCTTCCCCATTCCTAACATTTCCAGGGCTTAGGTTTTCTTCCAAGGTATTGAATAACGTGGGCCCTTACAAAGAACCTAGAACGGATGTCTCAGTTTGAAGTGAAGCAAAGTTGAACACAAATCAGTAAGTAACATATATCATTAAAACTTGCTGGCAGCTCACGTTTAGAGTACTTTTACACACCACGAGAAAGCTGTGAACGGTAGCAAGCACCAGGATCTAAGTTAGCTTAATCTAGCTAGGAGAGATAAAAGAACAACGTCAGAATAAAGCTTTAGTGACCAAGATAAGCATTTTCCAAGAATGCACAGTATGTAATTACGTAGCTGCCATATGGAAATCCTGTGTCACTGCTTCTTCACTGCTACTGTTACCCATAACACCTAGAGCAACGTGGCACAGGTATTCTACCATATCTCTAAAACACGCCTTCCGTTTCCTCCATAAAGACCTACCCTTTGATCTCCTTAAACCTGAATTTTAAAAAAACACATATCCTTACAAGGAAGCAATAACAGCTAGCTACTTTGATACCTATGATAACATGACTAAAAACAAGCAACTCAAAGAAAAAACTAATTCAGCTTAAAGTTAAGGAGGGTTTATGGGGTCTTTAACTTATCTGCAAAGTTCTTTCATCCATTTTTGTGGGCAAGTCTAAGTAGCCATTTTGAACTGATGATTACAACTTTAAGATGAGCAAACTAGATTGAAAAAGTAAAATGATGTTAGTTTCCTGCCTTTGTTTTAATTTTCAAAGAATGGATATGAAAATACTTCTCTCCCTCCATATCTTTTTCTATTCCAAAAAATTTAAGAGTGAAGTTTGGACCCATTGTTTTCTACCCCTTTCTCTCTCCAAAATGACTACACAAATAGAAACATCTCGTAAGCATAGGTAAAATCAGTTGTCCAGCAGTTAGTCTGGGATAATTTAAGCTGAACAGAAAGTCCTATTTTTCAAAATTAGGTCATAAACAGGGTATTTGCAGGATAATGCCCAAGTCACCTGTAGTCTGTATTCTTCCAGTCCATTAGAAGTTACCAAATACTACATGGCTCTTCCTTTCTCCGATTCAAACTCAAGGAATTCAAAGATGCAGGTTTTCATTCACTTGCACAAAGACTTTCCTTTTCTTTCTAAAATTTATGTTTGGATCCCAGCAATTCATCCTGCATCGTGAAATGTTTATGGTTTCAACTTCTAAGGAAGATCTACCAGGCTTCAGAGATTGAAGGGCCATTCTTATTGTCAAAACTGTAAGCTTTACAATGATAATTTCATTTTCATGACAGTTTCACAAAAAACACAGAAATATATGAATTTTTAGTTGCCAGTAAATAACCTGACAAAATAAACACCAATAACTTTTTGCTGACTACAGAACAAAATTAGCTTTCATCAAATGCTTTTTGCTGACTGCAGAAAAAAATTAGCTTTCAAACGCTTTTAGAATTATACGGTCACTTACACATTGTAAGACTATAACCAAATTGCCCCAAAATTTGTAACTTGACCCAAAAAAGTTTATCTGCATAAAAAGTTTAAAAAACAACAACAAAAACACTTTAGCTCCTTCCAGTATGGCAGATGAAAGCATATTTTAAGTCAATATTTCCTCTTTAGGCTTCACTCCTAGTTGCAAGGAGGGTTTTTAGTTTCTGTTCTAAATCAGGATGAGCTCAACGGCCTATAGCGAGTTTAATGTTTCAGAGTTATCACAGTGCAAATTCTGATTTTACTTTGGGACGTTTATGCCCTCCCTAGGTTAGCAGAGGCCACGAGCTCTGCAGATGCTGTAGGTTCCACCCTTAAGAATGACATTACTTCAGTTCTGCACTCTCTCTGATCAATTAAATAAATGATATTGATGGGTTGTTCAGTGATTCTGGTAAATAGATGGTGCCTGGAAAGCTACCCAGTGAATCCTCTGGCCTCATTAAAATCTGAGTATTTATCTTCTGAAAAGAAAAACACTGTTTTAAGTTGTAGGATTTCATTTTCAGCTGTTGCTGCATTAACAAAACAGTAAAACAAGCCTATCCCCGATCTTGATGAGAATATTGCTTCATACAGATCTGCGCCTCTATCTGTTTCAGAATCCCTAATCCAGTAAAACAATCATTTTGCATAAGTTAAATAGCCGTTAAGTGAATATATGTCCACATTAAGTCCAGATTTGGAACATTTCCAAATCCATCCTAAGTGAGATTTTACTGTTTTTAACATGGCCCCTGTACACACCTTTAAGGCATGTTTTGAACGGCCTTGCTATTTACATACAAATATATTTATGAAACATTAAAATCAAACAGAAAGTTTGTATTTTAACATTTACTTCAGCAAAAGCTATTCTGGCTACACCACGGTCCTAAGAAGCTTGTTGGCTGTGATGAATTGGTAGCACACTGGCAGGCTGTGGCCAGTGCCTACGCGGCTGTTGTTTCCTAGTAAACGTTTGAGTACTTACCCCTGTTTTGTCTCACCAAAACATATGAGAAGATATTGTTAAAAAAATATGCTGGAACAGTGAGTTAATGAAATTGCATACTGGAAATCACCTGAAAATAATTATTAACTATTTACCAGAATCGTGAAATTTCCAGTAGATAATATTCAAATTCAGGTTGTCAAAAAAAAAAAAAAAAATCAGAAAAAACATATAGCCTATGTATAAACATATATGAGTACATGTAAAGCACCAACATTTGTTCTGCAATTGCCTTTTCTTCTGCATGGGAAAAGCCCACGTTACACTGCTCTAAAAAATGAAAGAAATCTTCCCCCACACCTCAGCCACTTCCAAACCAAAGTGCAGCCTGACATTTGACATACGTGCTTTCAATATGCACTATGCAAGTGTGTGGTAAAGTCCTGTTTCAAGATGATGTGAATTACAGGTATGCAGATGGAAGTGCTAGAAAGGGTTCTAGTTTCAGTCTCTCAAGTACTTTAAGGCTGCAACCACATGATTCAAAACTGTTTGTACTCATTACTGCTACCACTTAAACACAGGATGTTGTTCTGCTTGTACTAAGACATATTCCACAAATTTTTAAGAACTACATTTTCATAATTCACTAATAAATAAGCACCTAAAAAAACCCTAAAAGAACAATGGAATATTTTTGATTTTTTCCTACTTTTGAATTATGCTTTATCATCTGCAAGTCTCCAATAAATTATTTTTAAAAATTCTTTCTTCACTACTTAGGCTTCCAATAGGTTTTTCTTTTTAAAAAGTGTTCTTGTTAAAAATGAAATGCATTCAGTTTAAGATAGTTGCATGTCCTTTGTGAAAAGAACAAATGACCACACAAGAAAAATGTACAGATTCAAAGAAATCGCTTTCAAACAGTAAAATGCATCAGACAGTACACAGCCGCACAGCATAGTCCAGGCGGTGATCAACCCTCCAGTTTCATCCCACCGCTCTTCCAGGGAGCGCAGGGGACAAGCTGCATGGTCAGAAAGGGCAGTCGGCCAGGCTTGCTCCTGCGCATGCAAACTGCTTAAGAGAGAGGCAGCGGGGAGAAGTCCACGAGAGGAAAGTCCTCGGCGGCGCTCTTTCTTCTAGACTTCCACAGCCAAGAACGCAAACCCCATTTCTTGTTTAAGAAGTCAACAACAGCCAAGAACCATATTTTTATAGGTACCTGTTACATTTGTTTCATGTACTGATAAAGTTGAACATTTGTATCATTCTGGTTCAGGAACACGATTATGATTTGAGTTAAACATTTTTTACTTAGAAATACTAAAAAAAAATTGTAAAGCGTTTCAAACCATCAAAACCCTATCCAGTTTCAGTATTCACCTTACCTTGAGCAATATTATTAACATATCATAACACCTCTGAAAAAATCTTCATGTTAGTCTTCCTGTCTACCATGAAACAAAGTAAATACACACACACACACACACTTAAATGTTTGAATATGGGACTTGCATTGACATGATGTAGTAACAGTCTATTCATACTCACATGGTAGTCACAGTGGCATTGGAAATACCTTGATAAAGGTAAATACCAGCATTCAAAGAAAAACACTATGAAGGGTTTTTTCTTCTGAAGTAAAAAGAATTCTCTCTTTATTGCCATTTACATACGTACGATCATATAGGTGGAACAATCTGGTAACTTCATATTTGGAAATGAGCCAGATTTTCTGTACTAATGAATGGTTAGGAAGCCTTTAGTGAGTATTATTTAGTTATTTCAATAACAATATTTAACAAAATATATTTTCAGAATACTTCCATTTAGCTAATAAGCAAGTCAACCTTAGAATTCTGCTAACCACATGCTACCTGGTACTTTTACTAGCATCGCAATGCAGCAACCAAAGAACCAACAGCAGAGATCAACCCTAAATTTTCTTTTACACTTAACAATAACATGACACTTGCATATCAAAGACTATATATGGAAATCACTAAGTCTTATGGAGCTGCTTAACTGCACAACGAAGCTTGGAGCAGAGTACAGATGGACAGGTTGTGCTTACCTACCCACTATGTGCACGCTACAGATAAATGAGGAAATGGAACTGTGTCACCTGTGAGTAGTGCTGGTAGTCTTCGCACTCCACAGCCAGCCTAATCTTCATTCACATAAATAAATGGAGGTCTGCTACCACACTAGCAATTGCTCTCCAAATGCTAGTAGTATTTCAACGCATGTCACCCCTCCTATATTGTTTACCGCGTATGAAATTAAGCATGAAGTATTCTAGAAAAAACATAAATAACTCGAGCCACATTTTCAAAGGGAGGCATCTAAATCCGATGGATTTGGAATGAGACTTGGGTACCTAAAGTTCAGAATCATTTCTGAAAATAGCAGTTCAGCAAAGAAGTAAAAGTCTTTGAAAATCTTCTCCTGCATTCTATATATTATTAATCATATTACTGTCTTAGTAAGATATAAAATTTGTACAGTTTATGGTAAAAAGAATATACATGATGTTTAACGCTTGCATGAACTAGCATGTCGTTCCCACCCATCATTGCATCAAGTATACACTTGCTAATTTTCATTAATTTGGGGATTATAACAGGGTTTGAAGGGACATCATTCTTTCTAAGCTAGGCTGTTTCTGCCTAACCCTAAACAGGGTGCTGTGCTATCTGGCCTCTCTGACGCGCACTGGAAGAAGATATTACTTTGGGTTTATGCTACTTCTATCTGTCCAGCTCACAAGGCTACTGCAGGATCTGCTCTTCCGTGCAAGCGAAAAGCAGCCTCAGAGCCACTAAAACTCCTGAACGTCTGATCACCCCTTTCGGTAGCCAGAACTCATCCTTTGGCACACCCCAAACACCAAGGAACACGAGGAAAACGGACCCGGGCTGATCACATCAGCTCCGAGGCATTCGGCAATGCCTCTGCCCATAGAAATGCCAGCTGGACGTTTAAGCTCAGTTTGAAAGCCAACCTGTGCTGCCAGAGAGGTTTTATTGAGGCCAGGAGCTGGTTCTTCATCACTGCCCCAAAGAGTCTACAAACGTAGCTAGACAAGACACAAGCATTATAGGTAATAAACAGACTAAAAAGTGAAGCAAAGAGAAGGAAGCGCAGAATATAACGAAAAAATTTGTGTGGTAAAACTGTCAATTAAGAAAGCGTCTTAACGTTTCTAAGCAATTTGTGGGAGCAGGGAAGGGTCTGGAGTTTTGGGTTTACTTCTGTAGCTAAATTTAATTAAGTTTGCAACATGGCAGAATTTAGAACACAGTCAAATAATAATATTAATCATAAATGAATTCATAACTTAAACACATATATAGTCCTTGACGTTTTTGAGGTTGCTGATAATGGGTTTATGTGAATAACTGAAGCCTGGTTTTCCTGTAATAAGTTGCGATTTGTGTCTTCCATCACTTTCTTCAATCTCATGTATGTAGTCTGCCTGGGAGAGATACACCTATACGCCCAAGCTACCTTAAATATCTGTCCATTGTGGACAATAGATAAAATATCATCTACAAATTGCAGCTATCAGAGCACATGAAAAACTTCCTTCAGCACTTCACTCTTTAGGAATGCCTAAAGAAAACTCAAGAACTAAGCTTTTCAAAATTCTGTTTTGTCAACAACTTTTTCTTACTTGGCTTTGCTATCTCACATGATAACTGACTGCCACTAAAAATGACCGAACTAGGCAAGTCTTGCCTACATTAGATTCAGAACAACATACTTTTACTTAACCGATTGCACCTTGTAACATTTTAAAATACCAAAAACCTCTTATACAATTTATTTACTTATTAAAGTTATTTCTTAAAGTTAACCATTCAACTGATAGAATTCTATAATATTCCTGATCTTTTTAAGAGAATAGGTGAAATGGGGGGTGGGGGGGGAGAAGTATCTTGACAATAAAAAGCAGCTGAAAAGCAGCTTAACCTGACACTTTCTAGAATTAAAAAATAAAAATTGCCTGAAAAGCCTAAGTGCAAAGAACAAAAATAACTAATATAAGGAGATGGTAAGATGAAGGAGGAAGAAGTATCACAAGCTAATAAAAACTGCATTCGAATAAACAGACTGCAATAGAGCAGTCTCCATGTTTGGAGACCTCCAGATAATGCTATCACGATGTAAGATTATACAGCCAGCACAGTTCTGATGCCTTGAAGAGTCAAATCAACAAATCAGGACACCAGGAAAAAAAAAAAAAGTCAATATAAGCAAAACAATCCAGGAAATACTTGAATTTTTTGCTGTCCAGTAAGAACTTACCCTGGAGTCATTCCCTCACTGCAGCCTATAATAGTCTCTTTTCATTACTTGACCACTTATTTTAAACTAACATATAAGAACTTAAAACCTTTAAGCTTTTTACTCCTCTGTCAAATTTAGTTCAAGTTGGCTGATGAGTTCAAAAGTTATTGGAAAAGAAAGAGAAAAGAAGGGGGAACAACTCTGACATACACTGTGATCACACTAGCTTATTTTCTTAATGGACCAGGCTTAAAGCAGTTTTACGTGCATAGAAACTGTAAAGATGAAGCACTAAACTTTCCCTTAAGAGAGGCAATCCTAGCTAGTTTAGACGTTAGGGATTTGGAGGGGTGGGTAGTGTCCCTTAAAACACTGACTGAAGTGTATGCTACAAGCAAAATTCACAAGTTCACAAAAAGCGATCAGAGTTTCATGAAAAGCTGAAAAATAACACACACATTCATTCAGTCTCTTAAACCGGAAGATGCAATTAACTATACTAATTCTCTCGTGGAGAAAAACTAATCTTCCCCACCAAAATTATAAAGTATGGTCTTTTCACTGCAGTCTCAGTTACATCAGCATTCATTTTGACTGCCGTTAGCTTGACCTGTGGAATTCAGAATATTTCCAAATTCTTTGACACTTTTTCCGCGGCGGTAGTAGTGTAAATAGGAAATACATGTCTGAATGGCCAGACAATATGGTCCTCTCTTTCTGCATTGCTGTAGGGTCTACCAATCTCTTAGGTTTGTCACTCATGTACAGACAGATGAAGATGGTCTACTTGAATGACAAGTACACTACAATCGCTATCAAACGCACCTCATTCAAATTTTAAAATTTCTCACTTCTGTTTCTTTTCAGCTGCAACATTTGATCCTGGGTTTTGATTAAAAGGGAGAAAGACAGAAGTAAGCAAACACATGTTGCTAAGAGTGTCCTGAGGGAAAAATGCCTTTCTGATTCCCAAAACCTGTTACCTTGTTAGGCATATCATACCTTCAAAGTGCACTGTGAACTGTATCACCACTTCATGGGCAAACACAGGAAAAATCGTTAGGAGACATCTACTAAACACCAAGAACTCCACACGCATTGAACTGGGCACAGAAGACGAGCAAGTTTCCCCTTCTTCACAGGGCCAGCTAGCGTCGACTCCACGCATAACCCAGACAGACGAGGAAAGGTGGTCTCCAGATCATGCACACTGAACTCCTTACTGTAGTCTCCTCTGTCAGCTCAAACATTACAGAGAGAGAAAAGGAAAGCAGTTTAACTCGATCCATCAATGATCTTCTGAAAGGTAGCACCTTAACAAACACTTAAGAGTATTAGCCCACAGCGTAGGATGAAGCTGAACTAATGAATCTACTCTGAAATTGGACACGGAAGCCTACAAGAAGAGACAACATACTGCAAGATCA
Source organism: Apteryx mantelli (assembly GCF_036417845.1). Taxonomy (NCBI): domain Eukaryota; kingdom Metazoa; phylum Chordata; class Aves; order Apterygiformes; family Apterygidae; genus Apteryx; species Apteryx mantelli. The sequence goes on from NC_089983.1 coordinate 46,576,959, forward strand.
GGGATTTCAGGATCCTGACTCTCTATATAGCATTACTGGCTATGAGCCACTTAGCTCTTGTGTACTGCCTTTTCTGTCTGCAAACCAAGGAACTACACACTTTCACTTTTTCATCTAATAAATTAAATATTTTACAAAAGTATCATAACCTGCATCCTAAATTGGGAGCAGTAAAATACGAGGCTGTGCTGCTTTGCATGTCCTCATAAAGCAGTTCTGGACTCTTGTCTCTGGATCTTGATGGCGAGCAACACATCTCCCCTGGGTGTTCCACACACTCCAATTCAGCAGACAGGTAATAAAGTGAAGTTTTCCAAATTCTAATAGAATTCTTTTAAATCTGCATAGAATTTAAGGCAAAAAGTATATATTTTTAAAATATATATATATATATATATATAAATACTTAATATGTATATTTGAAATCATCTGGTCTAACTTCCTAACTGTTTTAGGCTATGAAGTTTCACCCAAACACTACACCCAGTACTACCCAACCCAAATATTTAACCCAAGTACTTTCCTTAGTCCTGAAATGTCTACGAAAAAGACTATGCTTGCACTAAAGGCAAAAGACGAGAGTCCACAGAATCACCTATGCCCACTGTTCATCAAGGGTAGGTAAGATTTGATCTGCTATTAAGTAAATGAACCTAACAGGTGAAGAGGCTGGTAAGCTTTGCCTCCTGTCCACCGAGTCACTACTAACCTGGCCTGCAGTTAAACGCCCACTCAGTAGTAGGTGGCCACTGTTAGCATCCTAAGCACGTCTGGAAAATATACCAGCCAAACCAGAATTCAAGACAATCTATTAATGGTGGTCTTACAGTGCTGCAGAAGTTGAAGTCAAGATCTTATGTATCTGTCTACTTCATCGTCTCTTTTGTATATGCAAGGACTGCACTAGCACTTTTGCCATGGAATTATAATCATCACAGATAATCCCCTCCAAGTCCTCCCTTGAATCACAGGACAGTTGAGATTGGAAGGCTCCTCTGGAGATCATCTAGTCTAACACAGCTACAGTTTTACTATGATTCGACCACTGAACTACGTGTCTAACTGTACAGTGCTTTCATTACACATTTCTCCACTATTCTTTGCATGATTCGAAAAATATAGTAGCAAAAAGTTAAATCATCATCAAAACCATCAATTGTTACAGGGCCATGAATACATGGGACACCCGCTAGCTTTACTCTTTCTCATCCCATTAAAAGAGCATTTTTAATATTGTCTCAATTCCATATAATCCAAGTTTTTGCATCAAAATACTGTTGAAATGAGTTAGGGGAAAAAAACACACGCATATGTGCACACGCACACACACAGAACAGTTTAATACAGCAACATAGGCCAGACATACAATCCTATTAAAAAAAGATACAGCCTTGTCTCACAAAGCCTTCCTATCATGATACCATAATGACCAGCACTAATTATACATTTCTATATATTTTTTTTTATATTTGACATGTATAAACACACACACACACTTTTAAGCTTTTAAGCATTCGCTGACACAAGTCCAAGTTAACCTTTACTATTTTATCTAGGGCTAAATCCACCATGACATCCTTTTTGCCTCTTAAATATGGAAACTTTTTGGAAGTCTTCCAGTACTTTGAAATATGCACAGTTTACAACACATACAACAATTAACATGAGTGGTTCTAGAGGCTCCTGAGACAGTTCTCTAAAGATCCTATGATATGATGTCCAGATCTGTTTATTTTAATCTTTTTATTTAATATTTAATTTCAAAAATCACTCCTTTACCATCTTTAGCAAAGTGGATATGAACTTTCTATTCCAAACACAAAATGAGATGGAAGAGGAGAAAACAGAATGAAGTGTGTAAAAAGCAAAACATTTAAAATATAACTACATTAAAACAGCACAAATTTATGCTTAATTATGTCTAACAGCACTGACCGTTTTTATGAAACACACTGAAAATGACCATTTCACCCCGCAGACGGTTGCCTTGGAGTCACAGGACTAGATGCGTTAGATAAAAAGATCAGAAGATTATGATGTTTATATGCCTGGAAGTTGATATCTCTTAATTTTTTGATTGTAAGTTAGATGATGTATTTCTACTTATCTTTCAAAATGAGAGTGTTTAGTGTTTTACTTCAGTCTTCACAAAAGAACTTAATTATAAGATTCTCAACACCAACACACTTGTCAGAGAGCTTCCAAGCTTTCAAAGGGACAGGGGAGAAAAAAGATTAGAGAATATTTATAAAAACATATATACAAGCTGGCAAAGTCTGAGGTATTTTATCACTGTACAGTAAAGGAAATATTTGAAATAGTTCCTGAATCACCTGCAATTGTCTTCAAAAGCCCACGGAAGACAGGAAAACTCCCAAGGACACCAAGTGCTAGCACAAAACCTATCCTAAAAGAGAAGAGAAAGGAGAAACAAGGGAGTTACAGACAAGTCATCCTTACTTCCATACTAGTAGGTTACCTGAAGAAATATTTAAGCAATCAATTTGTACAAACCTAGATGAGGAGACGCCACTCAAGGGTGGGAAATCACATCGAATTAATCCGATTTCCTCCTCTGACAATGGCTAAGAGGATAAGGTAGGAGTTATGCATCTTGACTTTAGCCAGGCTTTTGACACTATCCCACACAACATTCTTAAAAAGCAGAAGGCGGAAATACAATCTAGGTTATGCCACTATAAAGCATGAACATCACAGGACAAAAAAACTGCACCGTAGGAGAAAGTGCCACTAGTTCACTCTGTGACTGGCAGAACATTTGAAGTGGGCAGGAATCTGTCCTCAGTCCACTATGATTCAGTATTTTCATTAATGGCTTGCTGAGTGTACCCTTAAAATGCCAACAGGTAACACTGCGCTCTGGAAGGTAGTGCAAGCAAATACGAGAATTTTTAACACATCTTCCAATGAAGTGTCATCTCTGATTGACAGCTCAAGCCCTAAGAAAGAAATTGTTTAACAATTACATTGTTAAATACAGAATCACATTCCCTTGGAAGTTTGTAAAATCTAATTAGTTGTTTTTAAACACTAAGTCAGGGCTGGTTCAAGAAAGTTTCATCCTGCCTAAAAACACGAGATGAACAACTCTCAGGATGCATTCCAGATCAAATTTCTACAACTCTGGTGTATCTAGAGATCAGAGGATCTACACTAAAGCAAAGGATGGAAGTGGACTGGGGGGGGAGGTGCTTTCACAAAAGCTAGAGGAAGAGTAATGCAGCAGAAGCCTGAGACACAGGCAAAATTAGGAGACATCTTGAAAGGAAACACTTAAAAGCAGGAACTGATTCCAGAAAATCTGCAGAAGCCACATCAGTGAAGCAGCGCTGAAGTCCCAGCTCTGCCGAGAATCACATCTGCCTGGACGACCTTCTGTCTTCACAGATCTCCTGCTAATCTTCACCATTTCTGTGGCCCAGATCTTAGTTTTTCTGTAGTGAATCTAAATGCCATAACAAAAGAACGCAGAAGTAATTCCCTGAATAAAGTCTATGCAGTTGTCCTAATCAGTATGCAGGTTGTTCTGCAAAGAGACATAGCTCAGCCCATTGTTTTTAAATATGTAAGCATTTTTAAAAGTTATCAGGGAAGCAGACAAATACTTCTCTTCTCTAATAGCTGTGTATACACTATGGTTCTTCAGTAGCCAGTTAGCAAAATGCAGAAATAGTAAACCTCTACAAACTTCTATCTTTTTCTTTCTTTTTTTTTTTTTTTTTTTTTTTTTTTTACAACAGCATGGATATGATTTTTAAAATTACAACCAAAAGGAGCAGTACTACGATCCCCCAGTTATATTTTTGCTAGGTTTTAGTGTCAAAAAGCATTTAAATGATGAACCCTTTATTTGAAGATGATTAATTATAATGCGTTCCATTTGGGTAATAAGATTCAATACCCTACTATCAATTAAACAAAAAGCACGCTCCTGGTTTAAGATTAAAAACTAAGATGTTGCCAAAAAGAAGTTCACTTCTTGCCTTGTATCTTTCAGATCACAAAAAGTATCTGTTAGGACACAGTGGGATTGCCACAAAAACCTAAGACTTTCAAAAAGGTATTATTTTGTATATGTGGCTTAGCTACAAAGTCGAAACAGAAATGACAACGGAGCTTAGGAAAGTAAGCCTTTTTGCCAATGAATTTCTTGTAAAGTCAACAATTATAATTTATTCTGATCCTTTGTGTCACCATATTAGTAGTTATTTTTCAGCAATCCCAGAGCAGCAACAAATAATGCCATAGAAGAGGACTGATATAATTACATGCTGAAAAAGATAGGCCAGCACCCTTACACTCAAACTACCCTCTGTGGCTCCTTCATACCCCATATGTTGCTAATAAAACTGTTTGAATCATACCTATGAGACAGTTTTACTGATATTGTATCAGGTCCCTAGGTTCTTTGTATGAGATACGATGTCACTAGAACTATAACTATGCAAATTTTGTGATACAGGATCCCACTGGACACAATATTACATACGTAATTCGCCGTATGAAACTGTGCATTAACAATAATTCTAGTGTTATATAAATGAAACCACTATGTTTACTGAAAAGCTCACTACACTACAATGAAATCAAATTTAAAAAGCAATAAAAAGCAACTGACATGTTATTCATAGTAAAGATGGCAACACTGGTATTTTTCCTCAAACATAACGTAAATATTACTTTGTGTTCATTTGATAATGTTTTACAGAAAGTTTTAGCGCTGACACTAAACAAATATAGGTAAACATTTCTCCTCCCTCAACAATATTAATTAAGGACTTAAACACAGGAATCTTCTGAGCCCAATTTTCAGGAATAACCATGCAATTTTCAGCAAGTCTGAACTGTATTCAGATATAACTTGGATTCTCAGTTTCAACTAATTATTTATTAAAAAACAGTAAGTATTAAAAATTGCAGCAATAAAGAACAACAGCTTGAGGATATTGACATGTGTCGCACTGAAGCACCACGAAGTCTCATCATCTGATTAGAAAACACTTGCGTTCCAATTCGGGCTCTTACTTCAAATACCTGTATGACCTCAGGTAAATGATGCTTCTTTCCAGCCTGCATCACCTGAATTAGGATCTCTTATTACCTTTTCCTGCATAAGAATATGGCCAGTGCTTTATATACCTGTAGAAAGACGGGTCTGTGTTAAAGAGCTTAAAAATCAGCATAGTCGTCTTTGAGAATAGAGGTGCAATAAAAAATTGGACAGTACAACAAAGCTTGCTACACATTCTTCTTTTTTGTGTTTCTGATGATTTTCTCCCCTCAACGTTTTAGGGAGTTGGAAAATACCGGAGTTTGTAAAAAGAAGAACATATATATATATATATATATTTTATATATTTTACAGGCTGGCATTACAAATTGAGTTCGGTAGAGATCCAGGCTTAGGAGAGGGAAGCGCACTATTTCACACAGGTGCTGTGAGAATTAGTAAACCAGGTAATTTTGTAAAGTACTATGTACAGTAAGTTGTCTAATACGGAGAGGAAAAACACACAGCTCAGCACTCCCTTGGAACGCCTCTGAGTACAGACAGCAACCACAAATGACACACTACAACTGGCTAAGAAGTCTCACACTGAGAACTACTGACTTTAAGTGATGTAAGCTTTTATTCAATGGAAGTAAAAATAGAGTTCTAATCCTGCATTCAGTAAACAAGATGATGAACTGACTGTTTCTTATAAATATATTTCATATGTTTCTACTACAGAGGAAGTGCTTAAAGCAGTAACTTTACATGAAGCTGATGCCATACTAAAATTATGAGAGTTTAATTCTCCATTAAAACAAACAAAAAACCTTAGGTGACATTTTATAAGCTACAAAGTTTGCACTATATTCTATAAACACTCCACACTTTGGTACTGGTGCTGAGTTTTATCATCATACGATTCAGAGATAATTATATACCTATTTTCAAAGTTTGAAAAAATAAAACCCCCAAAACATGGCACAAAACTGTTAAAAGGCAACCTGTTTTTAGAAAAAATCACTTATGCACGTACTTAATTTTAATTAATAGTCTCACTGACTTCAGCATTTGCATAGTGAGACAACTCCACGCTTCAGTTCAAGCATGCTCACAAACGCTTTGCTGATTCACGGCCAAAAGCATGATAGGATCACCATTATGTTAAATGCTGACAGAATTTAAAAACAAAAAACAAAAAAAGTAACCCCACCCTCAAAGAGGGTATTAGAAACCCTGTAAAACTCACAATTTGTGCAAAACATGGAGTTTACTGAATAAATGAATTCTATGGCTAAGATGCATTCAAATGAAAATTCAGTGTGGGCAGAAGAACTTCTGGGAAATGCGTTAGCAAAGTTGAGGTTATACAGCCCCTGTTTCTCCATCCTTGGCATCTATTACTTGCCAAGATTCAGTTTTCAGGAGTTGCAAATTATGGAATTCTTTAATAAAATAGCCTTCACTTTTGATGACTTACCTTCTTCTCCCCATTGCCTACACACCAGGTAAGTGGATTCTGTGGCTGAACAACGAATTATCTCCAGCTCACTAGGTTCCCTCACAGATCACATTCAACATGTTCAGTAATGTTCACTTTGAGAGACCAACCACTCCGAGTTGCAACATCGCCTACTGCAATACACCTATAATAAACCTAATTCTGAAATACGATAGACAAGAAATTGTAGTTAACAGTTTTCTTCATTATCCATGTAACATCATAAACACTATTCTTTAACTTTTATTCAGAATCCTTAAAGGTAGCCTGTAACAAGTCTGGGTGCAATACTCCCTGCCCCTATTTATAAGAAAAATTGTAGCATGTGATAACCTATGGCTCACTATTACCAACTCACATTTTTTGAAGTTCAAGTATAGGAAAACCTTCATTCCAGGATAGCCAAGCAATATTTAAAAAATAATCCCTGACACACCATTATTAAGGCATCAAAATTCCAATCACTATCATAACTGAGTTTTATAGATAAATTTGAAAGTAGGAGCCCCTAAGAGTTAAATGGATTAAAGAAATCCTGAAGATGTGAAGTGGCTTCCTGGACAACCTGCTTTTCCTGTCCTTTACCTGGACGAACAGACAGCCGCTGTGCAATGAATCCGATATGCCAGGTCGCGTGGTGGCCACAAGCCCTAGGGATCTGCCGCTACCTGGGTGCGCACCTCCTAGCAATACTCCTTCCAGCATCAGTCTCACCTACAGACCAATTCCCACGGTTTCACAAACCATACTTTGGGAAACCATGGAGCTAAAGACTCTTCCACTTACAAAAGCTGCAATAGTAATATTAATCAAGTGAGGCTTATACCACAGACATAATACATTAATGATTCTGATGTTTAAAAAAACAAAAATAAAAAAGTCTCTACAATCTAAATGGTTTGCAATTCAACAATTCCTCAAACATTTCAAAACTTTCCTACAACAGCTAAGAGAGACAAAGTCGCCTCCTCATTACCTAAAATTAGCAGGAACAGAATAATCTAGACAATAGAAAAACTCAGGTAATACAAATACAAAGGACGCACAGGTAACTCTCAGACACCCGAGCATTTTTCCACGGGATCAGCTTAGATCCAGCACAGCTACCAGCTCCAGCTCGGCACGAGCCCTGCTAGACCTCGACTGCTTCCCTGCGTTCACAAGGTAGTGCACACAAGCTAATAAAGCCAGGCCAAGCCTAAATTGGCTCTGCACACAACCAGCTTGTGTGCTTCTGCAACCATTTCACACCTAATTTACAAAGTAGATTATCTATCCACATGTCATTGGGATCTAACCTGAGAAGCGACTAGGATCAAAATTAGTTAATTGATTACCGTTTAAGTGAAACACAGAAAGCAAGTGTAACAAGCCAGAAGAATTTCTAAAAGTGCATTGTTTTTATTCTGACCCATTAAGCCATCCAGTACTACTGAAGGACTAATGAAAAAGCTACGGAGCAGGAACACAGAAGAAGGCCGGTTCTCAGTGGACATGCCAACACAAGACAAAGCGCAAAGACCTTTCAGCTAGCTAAGCTTCAGGCCAGCACGTTCGAAGAACCGCAGGGAGACGCGAACTTGCCAACTTGGATTCGGAAGCTGGGCGTATACGATGTCCACTCATTTCGATAATCCCTCCTTGAATCACAGACTCACTCTAATACTTCTCCATAACAATACAACATAATCATTATTCTCACAATTTGACTATACACTGTTTCACACAAAGATTTAGTAAAGGACTGAAAAATCTGCTTAAACATCCAGAATTGAAAATATTTATTACCCTAAAAAAGGTACCTTTTCTCTCAGGAGAGAACCAGTCAATAAGTATACTATGCATAAAGATTATTTCCAAAAACTTTACTTGTTAAGCAAGACAATTTTTTTTTTTTAATTAGGAATTGAAGACAAGCCCAGGAAGAGCAGAAGTAAACAGGTTTCTAAACAAGCAACTTACATGGACAGGTCCTTTTTAACAGGACCAGTGAATATATTTCATAAAATAGCATTTACAAGTCAGAGCTGACCTCAGGCATCACATGCAGTACGTAGCAGACAACCTACATGGATATTGAGCTTGATAATACTACAGGGGCAAATTTTGCACATGGAAGATAAGCTCTTGAGCAAATATTTTCCAGTGTATTATGCATGCAAAAGCTTTTTTCTGCATCAAGAACTGCATGTCACATTCCTTAAACTGTTTCTTTTCCTGACCAAATACACTGTGGACAACCTACGGAGGATGTCCCTGTGTGTTTATCTTTGAAATTCTCATTTACAGTTCCCACTAACAATGAAAAAATGTGATTTTTTTTCCCCCTCAAAAAAAAAAAAAAAAGTCATGTTTAGGATCTGATTTCCTACACCCTTGTTCCAAAAAAATAACAGCAGAAGCCCTGATAGAGATTTTTATGGATTTTAAATCGAGCACAGATCCAGAGCCCGTAACAGGGCAAAGCCGAGAAAGGCAACCAGCAACAGAAACGGCTGTATAAGATGCACCAACAGCCAGTCGGTTATGGCAATTATTCCAGGCTACACCATGAAACCAGCCCGCTCCTGGGCAGTACGCACCGCAGGCAAACACCGCCTGGGCGCTCGGCACCGAGAGCGAGGCTCAGACAGCCCCGGGGCCGATGCAGCTCCTACAGTCGCGAGAGGGAAGCCCAGCGAGCGCATCTGTAACGCGCTCTGACACTGCCAAAGCCACCCCCGCATGCACTGCCACGGGCTACTGGGTGGCTAGTTCATTTTATACACACACATACTGAGCATTCTCTTCAAGATCAATAAAAATATATTCGAATAAGGATAAAACGGACAACTGAGCAGGACCAGATCACAAAACTAGTTACTTGTCTCATTTAAAACACATATGCAAAGAAAAACAGGAATCACACACTTTCCCAGAACTAGACCTACTTATGTATAAATTACTGGTGATATTATACATGACATTCTTGACTATCTTGCCACTCCCAAAAATCAATCTTTCATACAGGGTACTTCACTTGTGAACATGAAAGTTCAGCAGTCCCTTCTTGCAAGAGCAGGTTAGGTATATATATAATCTCACAATCCATATACTCTCTCCACATATATGGATTCGCAGATCTTTTGATCCGTTCAGGAACTACATTAGGTGAAAAACAGCTGGTCCACAAAGAAACAAAATATTTTCAGCCTCTTCCCAATGTTTGCACTTTCTACAGTAGAGTCACTTTAGCCCGCTAGAATAAATTAAATATAATACAGATGTGGAATATAATGTTCTAATACTGTCCTTGGAATTAAATACAATGCAGACAACTGCTTAGCAGGTACAGAGGCTAAGCAGTTCAAGTGATAATCGTAATGATGAATGTATAATCTAATGTCCATTCGCTTAGACTTACATGAAGTATCTTATGAAGATCTCCTGTACCCATTTTAAGTCAATGAGAAAGAACCCATTTTTCCTGAGTTTTCAGGTTTCAGTCTAAATTTAAGCATTTCATATTTTTTGGCTTAAACAGGAACAGTCTTTGCACATAATTAATGATGCCTGGTGCTGCACAGTCCATCACAATCTCAGCAACTGGCCCTATCGTTCCCTGTGATAACACTGCTGGAAAAAATAAGACCAACAAAATTTCCCCGTGCCCTTGCAGCTGTGGGAGACACAGATCAGCCTATCCTTTACTTCAGAAGAAAAGGTGCTGCAAAGGTCAACCCTACATATAAAATACAGGTCATTAACACTGAGCACAGAACTACTCACATTCTTGCTTTTTGTTTGTACAACTGATTCCATTGCAGCCATTTAGAAATGTTTTATACTTTGTCATATAGCAATAGTTTATTTCTGAAACTAATCTATAGCATAAGGTTTGCTTATTGAATTAGAAGGAAGTCAGCCAATGCTCAGCCGTTGTTCCTGTTCTCAAAGTATCGTGCTCCCGAGACAAACTGCAGCCTGCCTTGAATGCAAAAACACGAACCCACACAGCACGGCTGGGGAAACGCAGGTACAGAACGCCAGCTCTCTCACCGGTACATGTCACTTATTTTTACCACAAGCCACAGTTTTGCTGGTTGTCCCACGGAGAAAGACAGTCTTCTCCTCAAGACTGTTAATTCTCTTCTAGAATAAAAAATCTAGACTGAAAACTCATATTGCACCTTCTGAGCCTATGAAGTTTCCATGCAATGCTATAAAAAGGTCTAGGGTTTCTAGGGTTCAGTCTGCGCAACTAGGCAATAGCTTACCACAACACTCCTATTTCAGATGGACCCGACCCAGATAAAAAAAAATTCTTAGTTATACCAGTCCTCATTACAAAGTAACAACACTGACAAATGCAAAAAAATGCAATGGGGGCGGGGGGGAAGAAGAGAAGTTGACTGCAGTTTTCTCGAATAAGAACGCCATTCAAGTCACGGGCCTACCTGACATTACACTGGCAAACGTTGTCAAGGCAGGCTTGGTCCACAGTAAATTCCTTCTTCTAACATAAGCCTCTCAGAATAAAACAGATTTAAAAAAAATAGGACAAAAAGCTTCTGAAATTTACCAAAGGACAGGATTTTTACTTAATTTCCTCAATGATCTCAAGACAATCAGTTTTCCTTTAATGAAAACCCATTTAAGTAAAATCCATGGCAAACAGCTCAATGTTATGTTCTCACATTTTCAAACTGTGCTAAGAACAAAACTGCTTCCTCTGAAAAGGACAGTTTTTACCTGGCCAGCTTTCAAAATAAGGGAGAATATGAGAAATTTATAGGGGAAAAGGTTTGGTAGGCAAAGGGGGAGAGGGACAAGCATGACAGTATTAACAAAGAGCACGGGGAGGGGGGGAAGTCATGCAAATACGTGCTTCCAAAACCTGGAGACCACGTTAACATGGAAATAAGTATCTTCCTGTTTGTTAGCACCAAGATGTCCCTGAATCAAAACTTGACTTCACTGGCTAAAGATCATTAACTAGTGCAAACAGAAGTTATGAAAAACTAAATCAAGTTCATAAAAGGGTATGTGGAAAAGCAGTATCAGGGCAGGGGGGTGGTCGACCCTCTGATCTTAAACGTATGGCAAATCTGGAAAAAGAGAGAGAGATTGCTACAGCACGGAGGGTAAAGACTGACACTGGCTCAGTTAAGTGCGATATCTGTTAAGTGAAAGCAGCCTATCACACAAAAAAGTATAGGTTGGCAAAAAAAAAAAAAAAAGTCAGACATTTTAAAAGGATTCTTCCCTCTTTACTGGAAAGCAATGTTATCACTAGATAACCATAGCATATGAATGCTACTATTTTAAATTCTGTATTAAAATCTTGTAAGTTGTAAAGGGCGTTCTCTCTCCACATCTCCTGAACGATGGAATTTAAGGACCCAATTATACTTCTGATCTCAAGGACTACAAGTTAAGGCCTCAAACACCATAAAACATTTATGCTGGGCAGGCTTTCATTCCAAATCAAGGAAGCAAAAAGGAAAGACCTAATCAGAAGTAGAGACCTTCTTCTCAATAACACAGTACACTACTGCGTTTTCAAACAACTTTATTAACATTTGAGATTCAATCTTTCTCACATCCATTAATTCTCTTTAACCTGTTCAGCAGAATGACCTGTTTGAAGGAGTATGCTTTACTGCTCTGAAACCAATCTCATTAGATGTTCTCATGAGTCAGGGCCAGAGAAAAAATACACATGCAAAATGGAGACTTAAAAATAATACAGCAATTAAAGAACTGATATCCTGTAATGCATTAATGTACTACTCCTTGGGGGGAAATAAAGCTCAATAATTTAGAAATTTTCTTTATTATTTTTATTGACAACACAAGAAAGTGTATTAGCTCTGTGTACTAGAAAGACAGACTGAATAGAGACACATATTAGTTTGCATGAAAGTAAATGGATAAGAGTTACATTGCAAACACAGCACATAGCAGGAAGACTGTATTATAGGAAAACATATGACTTCTCATTCACGAATGTGTCCCGGTCCTAATTTGAGTAAAATTATCTAGTTCATGTAATCTAATCTCTGAAAAGGCGCACCTGTGGTGAATGATGAGCATCCCAGAGCCAGCTTCTCAGCACAGAACTATTTTAACCACCTTTTCCATTTTTGCAAAGACTAACTGCAGGAATAGCATTCAAACAATTGTAATTTGTGGCCTTTTAACATCAGTGGTAATCTCTCAGATTGGCTCTTTTATATTCCATCATATGTTCTTCCAAATAAGAACTGCCCAAAAATATTTGGTATGAAAAACTAAATGTTCCCAGTGACAACTCTGATCACATCATCATTTGCACATGAACATTAAAAGATGCAACAACAGCAAAAAACACTAGCTATAACTTCAAGACTAAATCGTAAATATAGTAACTTTTCAAATTGTCTTTCCTGAAATTCAAATAATATGTTCAATGCTTTAACAAAAATTTAGTGAAGCACAATTTGTATTGTGCTGCAAGCCAAAAAGTGAATGTTCTTGATTTGAATCATGGATGCATGAAGCTGAAAAGTAAGTTTTGAAAATTTACATCTGTTCCAACACTACTGCATGTTCCTCATTACAAGTTCCCCCTACCCATTCCTTAGGCTTACTCCAGACCTTTTACTACCGTTGAAAAGTTTTGGTGGTTTTTTTTGTTTGTTTGTTTGCTTTTTTAAAATGAGTTCTTTAGATTTTTACACCTAACCGTAGGAAACCAAACAGACAAAAGCCCCAGCTGAAAAAAGACGGGAACAGGGGTAAGAACAAAGGGACTGCGACTGCAGTGATTATTTGGGTTGGATTGGGGTTGACGGGGAAAGGAGGCTGGTGAGGTTTAAAAGTAACATTTTAGTAAAACTTGCAAGGAATTTCATCTTTAGCACAGAATTTTGAGGTCATTTCTTCTATTATCCACCTATCCTAAACAACCTTTCTGCTACGTACTGTTCCTCTTACTCAAAACAAGGGACATAAAAGGGGCGAAATTGTGGTCAGCACTGTAAAACACATGCACAAGGAAGGGGAAACAATTAGTAGCCCTCACTCTCTTTTTCAGTCCTAGACCAATTCATCTCCATCAGGACTGTTCCCAATATTTCACAGCAGACAACCACATTTTTCTTATGAATCCTACAGAATTCTTCATTTCTCTACCCCAAACAAAGCCTTCGCAAAAATTAAACTGATCTGATACCCGAGATGGGATATTGCCAGTGGTGTCTTAATTGGCTTTAAGGTCCTGTGTCTCCAATGGGTTAGAAATGGGAGCTTTAGACAAACTTCTGGAGGTTTTTTGTTTTGTTTTTTTCAGAGGTATTGCATATTTGCCTGTTGCAGACTTTCTTCCCTATAAGTTCTGTATATTTAGACATTGGTTTTACAGCTAAAGTTCCAACTATGAGTGGCTTTTACTATTCAAAATCTTCTAAATACATTTTCTGAAAAATATATTACAAACCTGAAAGTCAGTCTTTATACACACAGCAGTACACAGCAAAATATTTTATGCAGAAATGCAAATACAGGTCTATATAGGTCTGCAATGTGAACATAACTATTATTTTATTGTAGTGTAAACACTGGCCTTCAGAAAACGCGTATGACATTGCACTGTGCAACTATCTCAGAGCCATTACAACCGCAAACTCGGTTTCCTCCTATGAACAATGGATTTTCTACAAAGAGCCTGCAGGGGTAAGGAGAAACCAGTGCCGATTCTGGAGCTTCCCAGACGAAGTCCAGACTGGTATCCCAGGGCAGATGGTCTCTCATCACATGCCACAAAGACTCGCAGCAGCAAGAAAACAGATGGAGGAGCCTTGACCTTTCTGCAAGCTGACAAGGCTCAAACTTCCAGGTAAGGCAACATCAGACATAAGTGACAGGTTTTGTTTTTGAAGATCTGACATTTGATACTTTAAGACTAAAGTCCCTATTGCTAGGAAACTCCTTTGCTAAGCTTTTATATCTTTCTTCACATATTGTTTCCTATGGGATAAACAAAGCGAGCTTTCAACTTCAGTGATTCTCCAGAAGAGTGCAGGAAACACCTGGATATCTTGCAAGATCCTGGACACTAATACCACGGTAGAAAACATCTACACACCAACACCTTGAATATTAAAGAAAACTCCAAACAAGGTGTCTAAGTTTGGACGTATGATTAAAAATCCCAGAATTAGAAACAACCAGAAACCCAGACTCATTAGGCTTGAAATCACACAGGACTTCTAGAAAGTCCACTTGAAAGATTATCCTCACAGAAAAGTATCTAACTAAACTATAAAGTGACCATGGACTTTGCTGACAACTCTCAGGACACCCTAAATAAATATTGCTCATGCATTAAAAACACAGTCTAAAACACAGCTGACAAAGCCTTTTTATAACAATACCCCACTAATTCTTCCAATTCACTTTTTATATATATCTGTATGTGCAGAGACTTTACATCTGTACATGAAAACTCAGTAAAATAAAAGGTTAACATCACAGCAAAGATGACATATTAGCTGCAACACAGGAATTTTTTTTGACCTATGTAGAGGAATAAAAACAACATTTCTGTAGATTTGTTTTGCCACTATCTATAATTGTTTCTGTACATCTAATTTGTACAATAAGCTGAGTAATAATTAACTCATCACAAAATTTTACAAACACTTATTACTACACACTGCTGATAGAGAGGTTTTCATCCTATAACCACTAAAACTTTCCTTCTCAAAGCAAGATCTATACAGAGCTTAGTCACTATAGCATGTAACAGAATTACAGAAGTTTTCAGAGCAGTTTACCAAAAATTCAAAGATTTATTATTTCCCAGAACAAAACAGCACAGTGCATTTTCAAGATGTTTGCTCTCAGTATTGAACGACACTTTGTTATATACCTGAAGGGGTTCCTTAAGCAAGCCAAATCACCCCAGCAACTATTTCTCTGTGCTCTAAGTATGCCAGCCAAACCACTTTCACACGTTAAGAAAATGGAAAGCAGGAAATAAAGGTAGAGTCTTAATGAATCAACAGCTTATCCTGATTTTGTAGACAACACGTTAAAAGAATAAACACCGAAAATCCTGGCCATATATTAAGGCAAGTCTTACACCCAAACAGTTTGATAATGCAACATTGTTTATTAAGCCAGTACTTTTCTAGCTTTATGATCTAAACAGAATACTAGTCAATTCACCAAAAGATATCAAAGACATCCTTTTATTACAACTGATCCAAGTATCCCCCTTGAGGCTATGGCTATCAGAAAGCATTTAGATAGCTCCCAAGCCAATATTTTTTGTACTCATTTTATTATGAAACTATAACACATTTTCAATAACTTTTAGCTTTGCTATACAGAGCAACAAATAATTTCCCAGAACCCTTTGGAAAATCTGACATGAGAAATGATTCTCTAGTCAACTTGTGTGTTATTAAGCTGAAAAAATGTACACCAGATCATTTGATCATTGGAGGGAATGGAAAAGTATCGGGAGCTTCAGGACAGACGGACGAACTTCAGATCATACGAAATACTACTACCAAGGCTGTATTTGAAAAAAAATGTGGAAGTTCGGGAAAGCACCCTGGGTGAGAATACTTTGGGTTGCTAAGAAACATCACCCCGATGATGGATGAATTAAATTTTCTCAGTTAGTACAGCCAGTTCTAGGCATCCCTCGTTTATTAGTAGAATGTTTCCTTTTACTGGTAATTTCTTTTAACAGCTACATACAAACAAAAAGCCCTGCCTTTAAATGAAACTGAGAATTTCAAACTTACATAATTAAAGCTAGAAACCAGAATAGAGTTTGCATCTTGAATAGAATTCAGTAACTACATTTTCAAAGTTCACATTTTTAAATGTAATACTAAAAAGTCAAAATGCTTTAGAACTTCTTTCAGGATAGTCTGCAGTGAAAGATACTACTTAGCTTCCAAAACAAATCTATAAACAATTTAGGGAACAGCCTACCGATACAGAATGCTAACTCTTCAAATATTTTTAAATATGAAACAACATAAATATCCAAGTAATCATATTTTAAACATTACTTTGGGAGAAAAAGCATACTCATTTGACATATTTCATTGTGATAATGTCAACATAAAACCAAGCATGAAGGAAATAATACAAACCACCTGCTTTTCTCATTTTGAAGTTACCTTCATGTCATCCAGTTGCTATTTTATTATTTTACTTACAGGATGTTTCTTCTGCACAGCATATCCCTAAACTTACTATAGTATGCCTTTCCATTTCGGAAGTACACATTTGCAGTTGGACGCTGACTTAGCATACCTGTTGTGTCTGCCGTTTACTGCTTACTGAAGTTCTTTCAGAAAGGCCATAGCTGGAGCGGAGAGGAAGGCCACCTGCTTGCCTTTTCCCAGCCGCTGCACAGCAGGTCAGAGGAACTTTCCTGGAAGTGGAGAGAGAAGCAAGCACATCTCACCTGGCACAGCCTCCAAGGGCAGGATGCGACGGCAGAGGAGAGGCACAGTGAGCAGGGACCCACAGCAAAAGCCAAAGAGTGGACTCCTGGGATCAGACTTACAGCTACCGCTCAGAGATGATGGAAAGGGGCTGAATTGTCTTAAAAACCCAGGGAGGACTGCATAGAATTTTGCAACCCAGAAGTCCATAGATTTGCTGAACTAAGAATAAACCCAAGGGGAAGGACCCATTTTGCAACAGTACAGTTGGCAAAGGGGAGATTCATTTAAAAAGCTTTTGTCAGACTTCAAGACTTTGTTTTTTAATGTCTATTATTCTAGATTGTGCTCTAATAAAAATACAGTTAGAAGTTCCAAGTATTCAGCACTGAAAGGAGAGTTCAATTTAAGGAAAAGGGTGAAAAAATCCCCCCAAAACTGTGCTTTGGATCCCATCACAGCTTCCAAGTCAGGAGTTACTATGCCTAGTTAAGTGTCGAGGCTACATCCAGAGCTAGTCAATACACAGAGGCAACCATGGAGGCTCTTCTCCCCAAATATGCCTCCACAGAGAAGAGCCGCCACTGGAGAGTCTGAAAACAAATATTTAATAATGATATCAATTTGGCTTCACTGTAGGAGATGTACTTCCTGTGGGCCTAATAAGGAAGAGCTTTATAATCTGGGCAGAAGCATTTTAAAACTTCAAAGGACACATTTTATCTGTACCATTTCTTCTGGAATCCCAGAAAGCCTAAAGACAGAATGCTGATCAGACTGCAACTTTCCTAGACACAGATGTTGCAACCACATCTGCCTTAACTATAAGCCACCGACTTTGCTACTTTCTGACTCTTTCAAGCAGCATCTCTTCGTTCCTTAGTTTTTGGAAACTTAAAGGCAGAGGATAAGATAAACTGTTTCTGATCACATCAGGTGTACTAAAACAGTAACATAAAAGAAAAATGCCTGCAGATTATGTTCCAAATACTAAGACAAAAAGGTTTTGAAGTAGAGATACCCTTTTTCCCCTCCTCATCTCTCTATGTGATTCACAAAGTAACACTTACTTCAAATACTTAGATGTGTTAGATCAAAGTCTCTTTTTTTTTTTCTTCAATGTGTTGATCTAGCAGCCATAAAGAATGACCTTTTGTGGATGGATGCATCTCAAGTTACTTAGAAACAGGATTCTGCACATTTATATTTGCCCTATTAATTACAGGTGATTTTTTGGACACTTTTCTGATGAACTGATTTAGTGCCAACTCAGATGGGCAGGAATCAGTGTAAATGTTCTCAAAGCTTTTCTCTTTTACCTCACTAAAGATTCCCTCCCTAAACAACTATAGCTTTCTTGCACATATTAAGATGTCTGTCTTAAATTGTCCAGTTCTGGGCTCCCCAGCACAAGAAAGACATGGACTTACTGGAGTGAGTCTAGCAAAGGGCCACAAAAATGATTAACGGATTGGAGCATCTATCATACGAGGAGAGGCTCCAAGAGCTGGGAGTGTTCAGCCTGGAGACGAGAAGGCTCAGGGGGATGTTATCAATATGTATAAATACCTGCTGGGACAGTGTAGAGAACGCAGAGCCAGCCTTCTCAGGGGTATCCAGTGAACAGCCAAGAGGCAATGGGAAATTCTATTTAAACATACAAAATAACATTTTTCCTGGGAGGGTTGTCCTGGAACAGGTTGTCCAGAGAGGTTGTGTAGATATCCAAGATGACTGGACATGAGCTCTAGTTGACCCTGCTTTGAGCAGGGGCTTGGACTAGACAATCTCCGGAGACGCCGTTCAAGCGCAACCATTCTGGGATCTGCCTTCAAAGGCCAGATCTGCATCGAGATACAGGCTACAGGATTCTTACCACTGCGATAAGCTTTTTCTTCATCAACCAATTTAAGCTTTTCTCTCTTAATGAGAGCTTTTAAGCCCTCAAGAATTTTACATCTGTGAAGGAACACCAGTCTACAGAAAATAAGGAAAAAGTGAGCAGGATTGATTTTTAAAGAAGTATTCAGAGTAGTCAACAGAAGTTTGCTGTGAAACTGAAAGAACATTTTCAACTGAATCCCACTATTTTCAGTGCAGGATTACTTAATATTTTCATTTATTACTTGGATGACTAGCAATACCCTTGCAAAATTTTGTAAGTATCTGGGAGGGGCCACAAGCATTCTGGGAAGCAGGGTTAGAATTCAAAATGATCAAAAAACATAGGAATAAGTGATTAAGCAGCAGAACTGAAATTGGGGTTTTAACAGTTCACATACTGATATCAGCTACTAATCTGACGCTGCAAAAAGAAAAAATTTCATTTGAATATGTAGTAACAGGAATGTCACATGCAGAAGATGGTAAGATTTATTCTGTTCCTCATTGACACTAAGCTTGCATGTTATGTTCAGGTCTGGATACATATACAGAGAAAACTGGGAGAAGCTCAGAAGAAAACCTGAGCAGTCACAAAAACTAAAGGGAAATGGGTTTGCTTAATATGGGAGTAAGAAGACTACAGGAAGATAAGCACAGGCTTCAAAATAGGTTAACAACAGTTATAAAAATGATGATCCTATCCCACTACTGCAATATCCAAAAAGTGGGGGAGGGGGGGGAAGAAAGAAAGAAAGAAAGAAAGCCTAAGAAGCTTAACTGGTTAGGAAAAAAATTAGAAGTATCAGAAGAAATATGTTACCTCTAGAGATAGTTAAACAACGGATCAGGTGATGGAGAGGTTACAGAAATCGTCACCAAACATTTTTAAGACCTGTTAAGACAAACTATTTGTCGGAAACCATCTATGTATATTTATCTTGCTTTATGATGGGTACTATATACTCATAAATACAATACAGGGCTTTAGCATAGACTGAATGACCTCCAGAGACCTTTCTGTGTTTTCTGCTCTAAACCTAAGGGCTGCACGAGTTTAGGCCCCTGCCAGGCAAATCAGCAGGTGACTATACTGCTCCTTAGAGCTCCAAGCAGGCTTTTGATATCTCTTTTTTTCTAAATAACCAAGGCAGTCTGTGACTGACAATCTTCTATCACATCAAGCATGCTACCTTAAATATGAAGTACTCTGAATGATCCTCTGGGGAAATAAAGTCAAAGTACAAAGAAACCAATGGCAACTAAACCTGGGAATCTAATCCTGAGAAGGAAATCTAAAACTAACAAACTGGGCAAGGAGGTATATCCCATTAGTAGCGCAAAATATATCGAATTGTTTTTGTTTATAGCATCTACAACAAATAAACCTTAATAAAAAGTAATATTTAATAAAATATTTAGTACAGAGAAATAAGGAGGGAAGGGTTGATGTTTCTAAGCTTATTTTCACAGGAGTATGAAAGGAAATGAGGTAGAGTCAGAGCTAATTCTCCTTATATAATTTCACATGGAATGATTAGTTCTGCCCCAACAGTAACAGCTTTCCAGAGGGTCCTACTTGTCGCAAAGATTGCATACAGATGCTATAAGTGTAGCTTCTCTATTCTCTACTGACAACCAACTTAAGGGACAATATAATATTCATTTTAGTATAGAACGAAATTCACAGCGTGAACAGTAAAGTAATGTCACAGCTACCATGAAAATGCAGTTCCATGTTGGGGGTTGTGACTTTTAAATGTTTAATCATGAAACAGATTTGTAAAAAGGAACCTAAGAACGAGCTTCAGGCTCCAGCAGTGTCCTGGGGTAGTTAAGGAGGTGTAAGAGTGGCGTAGGCTGTGTTCTCACAATGAAAGGGAATAAGGCACGGAGGAGCCTTCATGTCACATGCCCACGCTCTTTTTTTTTTTTTTTTTTTTTTTTTTTAAAGGCAGGTTTTCAGTCATGAATGTGCTGAATGCCCCTCTTAAGCCTGATTAGTAGAGACACTGCACATACACAGTACTGCTGAAGGTGATGGAATTCCGTAAGTCACCTGGGTCACTTCTGGGTGAAATACCAATAACTGGCAATTCATCTGAATAAGGCAAAAAAAAAAAAAAAAAAGACTCTGTAAGAGCCATAACTTAGTCTTCCAATAGCGAACACAACGCACGGATAATGCTAAAACTTTGTGAAACCTTTTGATAGGTATTAATACTTTTATAAAGCACTGCAGTGTTTTGCACTTAATCCTAGAATATAAATTAGTAGAAAATCCATGTTCAATTCCAAAATCACTACTACAAGTTGCAATTCAGCTACTATTATTTCTCTAAAAAAATATCATTTTTATATATTTTATAAATATATATATATTTTAAAACTGCATGTGTGTATATATAAAGATATATATAAATATGCAAACGAAAGAGAGCCTACCTTGATAAATTGGACTAGCAACAAAAAACCTGAATGATTCCCTGCAACAGCATGCCAAATTATAAGAACTTTAAATGTGTATATTTTGCACTTATTAGCACAACCATTTGTTTTACAAAAGGCATACAGATTAACTAACAAGCACACTATTAGTTTTAGGCACAGAAAGAACAATTTTTTATGCCTTGCCAGAAATAATGACTAATTAGGCCAGCACTACCCTACAGTCATTTCTATAAATCCTGCCTCTACATTTAAATTACAACCAAAAAGGAAACTGACTTAATGATAACAAAAGCATATTTCTTGCAAAAGTTTTCTTAAAGTAAGATCAGGACAAGAACTTAGTCTCCAAATCCAACAAGATCACTTTACTGTTTTTTTGGAGAACTTGAATTTATCTCAACCTATTTATAACCGGAAATTCACTATGCAATCTAATAGACAAGGTCAAAGGCCAAAGTTTCAACTGGGAAATCTCAAACACAGGATTTCACAGAAGACTGTTGGATTACTTAATCTGCAAAATCACCCTCCAGCATATTCCTCGTGTAAACCTTGAAAATAGATTATAAGAGATACAGTGCCTCTCAGACTACTTGCCAAATTTCTTCTTTCATGTTACAGTTACTTCTGGAATATTTATATGTGAAGTAAATATCAGAACAGAAAGATACATAGCAAATATGATGCTGAGCATCAGATGAATGAGGCTTTGTGCTTCGTTAAAAGACTGAAGTTCTTATATGATGGAAATTATGGTGCTTCTAGGAAAAAACACTTGTTCAATTACATCTGCCAGGCAAGACGTTTCTAAAAAAACACCTTGTTATTTTTACAATGCAACATAGACTTTATTCTTATTTTACTTACAGAGGTGTAACTTTGTAAATAAGCCATTATGAAAATAGAATCAAAATCTACATTGTAAAATAATCCAAAATAATGAAGTTAACACATAACTGCAAATCTTTTTTCTCTCTCTCCAAAACAATCTGTTTGGAAAAAACAGGAAGAGTATAATCCTTTTTCTAAGAACTGGTCCTAGAAACAGATGTTTTCCCCATTCTTCTTCCCTAATATTCTGCCACTACAATCACACACTATCATTGCTCTATGCAATCACTCCACTGACTTTTCAGCATTCATATACTCTTGCATGTATGCACAAAGTGCTTTGTGATATCCCGGAAGTTCTTCCACATAATGACTTTATAACAGTTATATTTTTATTACCGCTGTTTTATTAGGCCTCCCGAGGAGGAGCCAGAAGTCTCCATTATTTTTGAGAAGGGGAGACTTTTCTTTGTCTTTTTAGATTGAGAAGATCAACCAACAGCAACAGTGAGATCCTCATCTTTCATTCCAACATACCTGACCACTGAATTCTACCAGTGTGAACAACGTCCATCATGGAAAATCAGTTCAGTAGATCTTCCACCTCAGATAAAAAATAAAAGGCTGCATCGTATTAAACCTAAATCCAACTACAGTTAGGTGTGAAGTTCCCCCCACGCACCCACAATGACAGCTTCTAATAGAGTACGAAAGGAATCTTGCACTCTAGATCAGTAAGTCTCAAGTAAAACAATTATAAG
The DNA here is from genome assembly GCF_036417845.1 of Apteryx mantelli. Lineage (NCBI taxonomy): Eukaryota > Metazoa > Chordata > Aves > Apterygiformes > Apterygidae > Apteryx > Apteryx mantelli. The sequence goes on from NC_089983.1 coordinate 46,599,828, forward strand.
CTTCATGTGTGACCATAAGAGAAATGGTATTTTATTCATCAAGACTATGATCACTATGAACTTTCTGTAGCCAAATACATGGCCAAAAATACCTGTTTAAGAACAATCGTTCTGGCTCTTAGAGGAAAACATTCCCACGGTACCTATGGCAACACCATACTTACACTATTGGTCTTCATTAAGATAACCAAGTTATTGAACAAAAATGGCATTTGACTGTCCAGAAATAATCTCGGAACAAAACTGGAAAACAGTGGGGAAGCCACACTGGCAATACTGTTGTAAGGATACAACACTTAGAGGTTTTAAGATATAAAATTGTTTAAACTCCTCTTTTTTCTCCAACCTGGCATTATTTTTTTTATAACAATGTATTATTTTAAAAAATTAAGGTACGAACATGACTGCAAACCTAGTTACACCTGAAGTACAAGGGAGAAAACTTTTGCTGATCCTGTGTTTTATATTTTACATAAATATTTTTGATCACATGCACATATACACACATGCACATATCTGAATCAAAGTTGCTTATACAGCATTAACTTATTTGGGGATTTAAGCCTCGACAGTTTCTGTTCTTCCTGTATCTTAACCCTACTGAATAATGTTTTGGGGCACAAACTAAATGACCTTTAGTGCCTGGCCTCACCTGTTTTCTTCCAAGTACCATATTTCATTGTTAATTTTAGATATTTCTCCAGTTCTTATTTGGACATCAAAGAGGTACCGATGCCCAAAATACTAGCAATATTTGAAATATGGGCTTCCCCACTCACTGTCATTTATAAATTGAAAAGAACTTTGATTTCTTGCCTACAGGAAATACTGCGGATCTACAATAAAGCACGCATATATGCACAGGCCAGGATTTAGGATAATAGATTGTCTGGAGATGTGGTTTTCAGATTTACAGATCTCATGTTCTGTCTGGTGCTTCACACATTTATTTTTTACTTTCACATCTGATGTGCAGCAATATGGATAGCTAAGGTGTATATTTAAGACATACTTTGAGATTTATCTATTCCGAAGTGAAATTCACAGTGGGTACGTGTCCTTGGAGCACGAAGGCACTGCATTATACTGCTAACTGCACCGCTTAGCGATGGCTGGGGGCAGGGGAAGGAAGACACTCAAGAGCTCCTCTCTAACAACTCTGCCACCAAAGATTAAGATGATTTTCCTGCTTTACAAACTTGGTAGAGAGTGCTTCTCACATGCAAATGGAAAAAACGATAGTAGCTAACATATTACTGAAATATGGTTGCCTGCTGCATATATTCCTAAGAACCTTGCATATATTAGTTTGTTCTCCACTTCTGTGTTTATTTTTTTAATTAGCAATAAGTCATACAACTAGTCAAGACAAACGAGACAGCCATTCTTTTCAAGTTTTCAGATTGTTTGCCTTGTTTTGTTACTACTCTTATAACTATTTTCACTATGTGTCTTATGTCTCATAACTAGCAGGATACAGAAGTACTCAAACAGACCTGTCAGCATTAAGGTCTCATTATTCCTTCCACTATTACTAAAATTTAACCTTAGAATATATCCTCAGTATATTTCCTTACAACAGAACACAATTCTGTTCTCACAGGATTAAATGTTCAAGAAGGATATCCATGTTTCTTGTGACCACATAATTCAGGATCCAACTTGCACAGAAACAGAGTAGTAGTTTAACTGAATTATTTAACCAGACAAGATCAAATCTTTGGACTTTCAAGTCTTTCTCTTTGCAATTCATAAAAGCTAATACAGGAGAATATTCCACATTAAACTGTTGCATGAGAAGTGTCTTATCTCAATGGATCTCTCTATCTAAAATATAGCACTGTATTGCATAAGCATATTCTGACCTAGTGAAGCCAAACAATGCAGTATGTAAAACACTTATTTTTTAAATAAGTTAGATTCAAGCTGAACATACAAACAGTGAGGTATTCAAATAGAGCAGCTACTCCTAAAAAAATACTGGCCATCTCCACATTAGGAGGAGTTTGGTATGATCACAGCTTACAGCAGCAATTCAGTTTTTGCTAAAGTAGTTTATTCCAGCAGCCCTGAGTGAAAGAAAGTGCACTGGTAAAGTGCTGTTTTGATGGTAAAAATGCCTACCTAGAAATTTTTGCCAGTGCAGCATATCAGTCATGGACCATAAGCTTTCTCAGCTCTGATCAAAACAGTTATAAAATAATTAGTCTACAGTGTAGACAGGGCCATAGGCCTAAAAAGCTCAAGACACTTGGCTCTTCTTTCAGCTACGGACAATGTCAAACACTACAGTCTTATGGTGTAGGAAACATTTATAAAAAGCTAAACCAAGAACTTTTTGTTTTCCTATTCTCAAATTTTATTGAGCAGAAATGTTTGAGGATAGTTTATTACTTTTACCGGCCACTCAAAAAATGGGCCTCCAGCCAAACAGGACTTTGAAATATGCCTATATTTTGGTTTTAAAACAACATTAAGGAAGTTGTATAACTTTTACATTAGAGTCTAAGTGACTTAGCAGCCTAAATGACATGTTTCAGCTGTAACTTAGGCACTTTGGAAACTACGACTACAGCAACAGTACCAGTTGAACTTGGTACTGATCTTGATGTAGCAAAGAGATTGGCAAGAGTTAATTAACAGGCTTTTGTAACTCGTATCAAATTCCACACTGCCACGCTTGCACCCAAAACAGTTCCCAAGTTGGCCAAAAGACAGCCACAGCCACTGGACTATCTGCAGAGTACATCTCACCGAAAGACAGTTTTATGCCAGGTTTAGACTTTTAATCACTATTTAGAGACTACCTCAGTCCTCCTCTCTTTCTTATTATTTTGTTCTCTGACATTTTGATGTGGCCCTCTATTTTTCCTTCCCATCCAGCTTATCCTTTCCCCAAAATAACAAAATAAATGTTTGTTGGCATCCCATTAGTCACTTATGGGCCAAACTCCTGCCCTCACTATAAGCTATTTATTTAGGCTAAATTCTGTGGGACAGGGACAATCCACTACCTTGTGTTTGTGCCGTTCTTACCTTCACAGGGCTTTACTGCACTACTCTAGGCAAAATTAATGATAGCCATCATAGAAATATTACTGCAGTTACTTTAAATTGTACAGTCATCAGTGCAGAGATTAACTTTTTGTACTGTATTTGTAAAACACCGACATCCTGAGCTGGACAACGGGACAGTTTCCTAGGTTCTACAGTTTCTACCTACTGATCAACCAATAGACTGGCAAATCATTTAGAAAGATTATAAAGACTGAGATACTGCAATAGTAAGGATGAGCCTCACCTTTTTATATGCTGTAGGGATACAAATCAAAAAAAAAAAAGTATTGAAAAAAAAACCTGGTCCTTAATTGATTTATCAAGATTGATTTTATGTAATCTAGACTCACATCTAAACTTGCATCAGAAAGTAATCTTCCAACGTATTTTACTATGTCTGGTCTTCCAATAAAAAGGGAAGGAAAAAAAAAAAGAGGATGAAGCAAGAAGAATACATTCCACATTAGATCTTGAAAGCTCCAATTAAAATTCAATATTGCACTTTGTATGGAGACTCTTTACATGAAAACCCTGTCATGGTTAAGATTTAAGGTTAACCAGGTTAATAGAGTCCAATAAAATAGCTCTATTTAATTATGCCAAAACCATTGTTACAAGCCACTCTAAAATCTGCTACTCATCTTTACCTGACTATTGTGCTAAATTCTGAATCATGGCAATGCACATCTACTTCTCAAGAGGTAGAAAATCCTACCATAAAGTACCTCCTGCAAGAGAGTTGTTCCTGCTCTCAAGCTCTTTCCCCCACTTCTTAAAAAAGTGCATGCATTTGCACCTCGAGTGATTTCTCTCCTCCAGTCTGCTACTCCAATCATCACACAGTCATGTGTTAAAAGATTTGTGCAGACCTGCCAAGTCTCATTCATTCGAGACACTTCCCTAAAGTTGGGATTCGTTCGCAAAGTGTATTTAAGCAGCTCCTCTACTGCGGGGTGTTCTGTCACGTGGCATTTCTGTCTTAAAAGAAAAATATGGAGACGATTTTAAGGTTTTTGAGTCTCTGTGTTTTCTCTTGTTCTATAAAGCACTCTCACATTTATGTCAGTGTGAAGGTTATAGTTTTATGACTGTTTTTAAGCAGTGTAGCTATCTAATAGATATTGATATTTCATTGCTTTACAGTGGCACCTGGAGAGAAACCTGGCTCCGGTTTTGCCAAACCTTTCACACCGTCTCAAGAAAAGCGGTCCCTGCCCCACAGGGCTTACAGTATCCATTATTTTTAAGGATGGGTTTACTGGGGAGAAAAAAAAAAAAGAGAATTCCTCATGCTTGGAGGCTGTTGGGAGCTGTGCCTGGGGCTCACTGCAGACCCTGGAGGGAAGGCAGGGCCCGGCGCTGCCAGGGGGGCCCCCAAGAGCGCTCCCCTCCCGGCTGGGGGCTCGGGGCTGCTCTCGGGGGGAGGCGATGACCCACGAGAAGCCGGGCAAGGGGGCAAGGCAGACGCCTTCCCCTCGGTAAAACACGTCCGGCCGCCGCGCCGCTCCCCCGGGGCCGGGCCGCTCGGGAGCTGCCACAGGCACCGCGCTGCCGCCCGCCCCGGCTGCCGCCAGCCCGCGCGGCGCGGCGCGGCCCGGCCGCCATGTTAGGGCCGCCGGGGAGGGGGAGGCGGCGGCGGCAGCGGCGCGGGGCAGCCCCCTTCCTTCCCCTCCCTCGCCTTGCCGCAGGGCCGCGGCGGGGCCCGGCGCCCCGCACGCCTGCGGAGGCCGCGGAGCCATCTTAGCGGGCGCCGGCGGGAGCGTCGCTGCCGCCGCCAGCGCCGCAGGTGCCGGGAGCCATGTTAGGCGGAGCGCGCGGCCCCTGCGGCCGGCGGCGGCGCGCCGGCTCCCCGCTCCCCCCCCCGCGCGGCGGCGGCGGCGGCGGCTCCGCGGGGCCGGGCCGGGCCCCCTCTCCTCCTCCGCGGCCGGCCTCTTGCCCGGCCGGCGGCGCGGAGGCCGAGCGCCCGCCCTGCCGCTCCGCGCTGACCCCTTCCTTCTTTGCCTCCCGCCCGCCCCGCTCGGGCGGCCCCGCTCCTTACCCCACCCCGCGGGAACTCACCTCCTCCTCCTCCTCCTCACTCCCTCCTGGAGACCGTCGGCAGCGCCGCGCCGCCGCGCCGGCCCCTCCCTCCCCCTCAGCACGCAGCGGAGCCGGCCTCCCCCCCGCGCCGCCGCCGCCGCCAGCCGGGCCCCCTCCTTCCCGCCCGCCTTCCCGCCCGCCGGGCCGCGGCGGCGGCGGCAGCGCGCTGCGCCGGCCCCACCTGTGGCGCCGCGGCCGCGGGGCTCGGCCCCCACCGCCTGCGGCCCCGCCGCGCCCGGCGCTGCGCCACAGCCGCGGCCCGCGCGCTGCCAGGAGCCTTTCGTGAGGGAAGCGGATGACAGGAGGGGGGAAAAGCAGCCCTGTTGCCGGCCGCCGGGCAGCGGGAGCCGCGCGCGCCTCAGGTGCGGGGCGCCGCGGGCAGGTGCTGCGGCCCCCCCCCCGGCTCGCAGGGCCTCCGGGCGGCCGGAGCCAGCGGCAGCCGCGGCAAAGCTGCGCGGAGCAGCAGCGCTGGGCACGGCGGCCCCGTTCAGCGCAGTGTTACCCTGGCAGCTGGGCACAGAATAAACTTATTTGTATATATATGAGTATATAAATATATATGATTTAATAGGTGGTTAAAATGAGTAATGCCCAATGGGCTGATAGAGCGACGTTTCGAGAGGAGGTGAGGAGGGTAGCTTAAGGAATGAAGGTTTTTTCCTGCATTTGTTAATCGGTTATTAGGAAAGAGTGAGGAGCAGGCTGATTTGCATGAGTAATAACCTGCAAGCAAATGCGTCATTCCCTTTCACAATTTTCTGGGTTCACAAGGCTATTTTCCAGTCACTTTCCATTCTCATGTTCTCCGTTCTCTGAAATTCCTCATGTTACGAAGCTATGGAAATGCCGGAACATTACAAGACAAACACTTCTTACTGTTTTGTTTCTTTTTGGTACCTAGGTAGAAGTAGTCATTTCTGAAAATCTTTTTATCACTCCCATAAATAATTTCAGAAGTACAAGATTTCATCTTGCATCATCGCGCTGAGTGAGAAATGAAGAAAATATCAGCCCAGCTGAATAATTCACCCTCAGCCTGTGCTGGCACGCGGACAGACAGGACGTATTATCCCCAATATATGGATAGAAAAATCGAGGCAAGGAAGTGCAGGCATTCATTTTTTCAAGTATAAAGGTGCTAATTTGTAAGCAGGCAATTTAGGCTTTTTTTTTTTTTTTTTTTTTTTGAGGAAAAGCACCATGTATATACAGTTCCTATTGAAATTAGACTTTGGGCACCCAAGCAGAAAGACTTTGGCCATACCCTTTTGGGGTCCTGCAGCCCTAATCCCATGTTCTAATTGGCTAGTAATCTGTGGACAGATATTGTAACAGTTCCTTTAGAATATTTTTCTACTTCTCACTCATTTGCATACTAATGGCATAAAAATAGGCACTTCCTGCCAGTAATTAGTTGGAGCCCAGAATTTAAAGAAAGAAAAAGACCACAGCATTATGGTAGACGGATGGTACTGAGGAAGCTGCAGAAAAGAGTCACTTCTCTCGCGCTCAGAGAGTGCCTTTAATTTGGAGTTCAAGGCTGGCAACTATGTTACCTCTGTGTGACAGGGATTAACTGTTTGCTTGGCCTAATAACTTTGCCTCTAATGAGCCCTTCAGTAACTTTTTTCATTGCAAATCACTCTATCTGTCCTAGATCCAGTCTTGCTGCTGTAAAGGTTTTTCTTTTTTTTTCTCTTTCTCCCAGAAAGAATAATGCTAATAGTAAGGTCTGCATCATGAGTGTAGTTCCTTGTGAAGCACCATGAATCAGACCAACATCGAGTGTACTCAAGGATTTTTGACCTAATGAGGCACTGTGCAACTCATAACCACATGAAGTCATGTGAAGCTCTAGGTTCAGTCACTTAAAATAGACTATTAAGAGATGGATAGCTTCAGGTATTTATATCAGGTTATTTAACTTTTCACATGTAGGTCATAGACTTGGGTACAAACCAGGCTGGTGATTGCCAGAAGTTGTCCCCGTATGGAAGCAACATAGGTAGCCTTTGTTCAACATATCACTGTTCTCAGACAAATACGTAGTGGAAGAGTTTTCTCTATCACAGAAATTCCACCGTTGCTGCCCTACAGGTAGTATTTATAGAAAGGTGAAATACGGACGTACAGAACGATCCATCCAGCCCTAAAGAACAGTGATAACTGTGATGAGACAGGGAAAGCTTCCTTTGCCGCTTTCATTCTCTAACTTCTCTGGAGATAAATATTACAGATTACATTCTCCAGAGCTATCAAACTGACACCTTCAGTGAAGAATTAAATGCAGAAACTCTTCCCATGGTATTACTTACAGGAAATTTCTGCAATTAGCGTTTGCCATCTAGGATCGGACAATACTGATCTCCAATGATGTGACTTAAAAGCTTATGAAATGAAACTACAGTTAATTATATATCTTTGGCTTATTTACCTATTCCAATAGTAGTGTAATTATTAATGCAGCTTCCCTCTAATTTATTGACTGTAACTAGTAGCGTCTTTAGAGCTGCTGCTCTCAAATAACTGTGGGATAGACCCAATACGTTAGGTTTATACTCCAAAAAGTTAAGACCTGCACCGTGGCAGCAAACATTTGTTGAGTCCCCTTAGTACAATCCAGCACCCAAGTTGGATATTCAGACCTTTTAGCAAATGCCTAGAGAGAGTTTGGGCTGTTTGCAAAGCAGATATACCTACCTCAGATTGTGTCGACAGAATCTTTGCATCAACATAACTGTGTTCACCCAAGCGGGCTCGCAGGTGTGGCGATGGCAAACCAACGGCGTGAGTCTTTAAATAACCTGTGAGAATACAGCTGTTAAGGACGGACCGTGCAGTGTAGACACGGACTGCGTCAAGGCCGCAGCGAGGCTCCTCCACCCCTTTGAGATTCACCGTTTAGGAGCCTTTTCCAAGGACAGCCCGTTGTAACTGCTCGTGCACTGAGCGAGCAACCCTACATTTTGCATAATAGCCTGAAGGGTAAAGCACTTTCCGAGGAAGCGGGAGAATTAAGTTGAAAATCTTCCTCCACTCGTTAGGAATCAAAACAGTGTCTCCCTCTGCTTGTGATAGACTGTTCTGTCCCGGGTCGGGAGGTGTAGAAAGGAATGAAACTTTTGCGGGGGCCTGAAGCTGACCGAGCACAAATAAGCCTGAGTCCACACCGCAGTGATTAGGGTGCCCTGGACTTCTAATACCACTAGAAAAACCTTTGCCACCTTTCATATATCTTTCAGTTTCCCTGTCCCTCTATCCCTCCCACTTTGTTGCTAATCTCAGTGTCAAGTGTGTATGAAACTCTGTACAGTGCATTGTGCTGAACAAACAAATGGAAGTGTCGTATTCTTTTATCTTTAAAAGCAGGGTTTGTAAAGCTTGTATCCACACTACCAGCAGAATTACGTTGCCAGAAAGTATTTTCCTGAAAACTTTGCGACTCTAGCTTATTAAAACAGATCCTTTAGATGATTGGGTCTATTCCATTAGTAGATTTATAAAGTGTACAGACTGGGTAAACAACAGTGACAGCTTGGGGAAGTGTATGCACCTGTTTATTAAAAAGACGTTAACAAGGGCAAATCTAAAATAAGAACATGTACCACAACCCAATTTCCAGCAAATTTTTATGCATGCCTACACTTAAGGTTACCAGTGTTATTGGCAATTTCTCTCTCTCTCTTCTCTCTCTAAAGTACACAGCAACTGATGAGCACGGAGCATCTGTGGCAAAGGAAAAAAACACCATCTTCAAATTTTGAGGAGCAAACATGACCCTTTCTGTTTCTACTGTTTCCCACCCACATTCAGTTAGTGTGAGAGAAGGAGGAAAAGGAAGAGGCAGAGGTCTTCTCTTTGCATGGAAGGACTGAAGAATTTATTGTTTTCCCAATCACAAGCAAGCACTTTCATCACCATTTTTGCTCTACATTCTATGTGACAGTGAGTTTTCTATATTTTACTTGTATAAGTTAGAAGAGGTCACATTTGTAAAAGTCCCTCTGCAGAAGTGAACGTTCTGTTTGGATGTATGCAAATTCTACACGCATATGCAATTTGTAATTCGCAGATAGGTGTAAGCATATGCAAAATGGAGATTAAAAGTGTATGTGCAAGTTTGCAAAATTTATCAACCAAGAATGTGCGAAACTACAAATGCTTTGTTGAAATTTGGCTCTAAAAAGGTTTATAAATTAACCTTCTATAGGGAGCTTTCAGTCAAGGATGCTAAATACACTTCACTTTTATTATGAATTAATAATTTATAAGATTTACATTCACCCAGAATAAGAATAAGAATTTTAAGAAAATATCCCAGTCTTGCAAGGACCTGTCAGAACTCATGCCTTGTTAATGCAATTGCTTTAGTGGTGTGTTTTATGGGTGTAAAATGCTGCCAGATAGGAGTCCCTCCAGGAACAGGTCTTAATCCCCAAAGATATCGAAGTACTACCATCTCCTTTTTTACAGATTGAAAACTGGAAACTGAATGGGTAAGTGACGCATCCACATTTACACATGAAGTCAGTAAAGGAGTAAAGAAGCAAAATTCAGGCTCCAAACTTGTAATGTGTATTATAAGGACGGGTTATGATCCCTGCTTGGAGTCCCCTTCATGTCAATAGTTGATCTGCATACTACCAACAGAAAAATCAAAGCCCTTAACCTGTGTTTCAGCATCTGGCCAGATGAGCTAGTAGCGTACAACCTGCAAATCCGTTCTATTACATCTATTACATGAGCTGATAAATTGAAACAAAGCCTGTTTAAATGATTCTCACAATATAAGAGGCAAAAAAAAGCAATGTTTTACTTCGATATACGTTTTGCTAGAGCTGGGTACAATAGGATGTGATTATTTTAAGAACATTAAAAATACCTACTATCTTCCTCCCACGTTAGGTAGAATAGTATGTCTGATGTGTTTTGGCTTTGTAATTTTCTAAAATGAAAAATTCTGATTTAACAAAACCTCTTCAGAAGGAAGCTGACTGATACTATCTTACTTCCCTCTTTTCTTATTGTGGAATTGTTGAGAGAATGCCAGTTGCTACTTGTCATCACAACTTTCTAGTCCATAATATTGCTTGTTAAAGACAATAAATATTAACCAGAAGACCCCTTAAAAACTGATCAATTTGCAGAATTTGAGTGCATAGGTAATAACACAGTGGCAATATCAATCTAGTTTTTCATTCATTACTTAAATTCCTACACACACACGCACACCATACATTCTCAGAAACAATTCTGTTTTATTTTTCTTCCCAATATTTACTGAGCAAAATTTTAGAGAATTTTTACTTCTCAGATACGAAACTATACAAGCAAATGAACAAACGTCTCCACTTCTCTGTCAGGCGACTGCAGCAGAAGTCATCGATACGTGGTATTGTCAAATGTGGGGAAACCGGGGATTGCAATAGGAAACAAAATGCCAAGGTTGATGATCACTGGTAAGATACTTCTGTCTCCAGGCTGAAGGCCTCGTTTGTCCCCCATGCATCGTATCAAGAAGTATACAAGGTGCTGTGTTTGCCTCTGAACTGGGTTAATGGAGCCCGAGGCCAGTTCTCTCAGCAACAGCGTGCGTTAAGGGATCGGCACAGGTTTCACAGCTGCACAGTGCAGAGTTGCTCTGCTAGGCATGAGCTAATGCATGGCTGATTTCTCCCTGGGGGGCACTTTGATTCTGGGTTTCAGAGAGGACCCTTTCAGTATTCCTAATGATATTTTTGGCTACCATGCTTGGCAGCATTATAGAGTTGTTGTGGACTCTGCACCGCAGACACCAAAGAACCGTAGCCCAGAAGAGCTGTAGCAGAAGACTTCATATCACAGCTGCCCACCACTTAAAAAGGCAAAGGTGTAAGTACCCCAAAAAAAACAACAAAAAAAAAGTATTTCAAGCTCTATGAGCAGATTAACAAAGCTGTTTGCTATTATGGACAAAAGCTACAGGAAAAAAAAAAGAGGAAATGGGCTGTATTACTGTGAGTTGGCACAGAAATGAAATACCAGGGTGCAATTTATGTATAGTAATTGTTCATGAAGCATTCTTTTGGTTTTGATAGTGACTCATTGTGTTCTTTGTGACCTTTGATGTACAGGATGGGCTGCTAGAAGACAGAGGAAGCCACAATAAGAATATAAAACTTTATTAACTTGATTTTGTTGTTTTGTTTTGTTTTGTTTTATTGCTCACTGATTATAGGTAATATGTCTAGGGAAGACTACCAGAGCTACTTACCCTGAATCCTCATGGCTTTTGCCTTCTGTTCCAGACTCTAGCAGTTGTAAAACAGCTTTGGTTTAGCTGAAAAATAGCTTTGGTTTTAAAAAGGAAATTTGTTAAACAATTGGTTGCTGACGTTGATTACCGAGTTCTGAAAAATAAGATAACTGATCGAAACACTACTGGTGTTAGTAGACCCGGTAATGAACAGTGATAGGCGTGCGCTATATAGGACAGAGGGAAAAGTTATTGAGAAGATATTCTTCTAAGTGAATATTTTATGCTTTAAGAAAATTATGGAAAAAACCTTTCATACAGTCATCACAGTTGACACAACAGACTCTTCAGAGCCGTTAAGTTCCATTATGTAAATCCGCAGTGATGTAAGCCAGACACTGTCAAGTTTGATACGCCCCAAATTTGACCTAATTAGCCATTTGGTTGTTACTTTTTTCAAAGCTTGTGCAACTGAACTCAGTTCGGGATATAGATGCTAATTGAACACGTAACCTACAGGTGCTAAGGAATCCCTACAAAAGAAGGTCTATCCCATTAGGAATGCAAGCCAAGGCTCAGGGTCCTCAGCTAGAGTAGCAGTGATGGGAATAGAAATCCCAGCTACCTCTCTCTTCTCATCCCTGTTTTATTTCCAGGAGCAAAATTCAAATCCAGAACAAGGCAACACAAACTAATAGATATTTGCCAACTGAAGCCTCTCCAACTCCAGTCTGTTGAGAGGAGAAAGAACATTTTCTTAAGTTTTTAAAAAGCTGAGACTATGTGATATAAAGCCTAAAAGGACGTACCTACCCCACAGTAACAAAAGTATCCTTGGCTGAAAATTTCTCCCTTTCATATATCTGCCATCCGATATACAGCCTGCTAATTCGTACCTAAGTGCTGGAGTACAGCTTGCTCCGGGTTTACCTTTTAAGTTTCACGTCTGTGCGCATGTGTCCCTCCCTAATCTAAGATGTTGTGTGCGTTCAAGCCCTCTTCCTACCCAGATAGGCCATTTGATAAGCAGGAATACAATAACCCTTTTCTTGTGACTACACCTTGGCCCAGATGCCTTAATGTAAGCACTGTATCTCTTGTGCTGTTTCCCCACAATACCCTAACCGAAATGAAACAAGATAAAAAGAGCTGCACAACCTCTGAGTTTCCTGGCTTTTATCTTTTTTATACCAAGCCCTTTGTGTTAATTTTGCATTGCTATTTTTACATAAGAAATAATATCCTGAATTACAGATATCACGTGCACTTAAGGATCCCACCTAACTGCACTCAAGTCATCTGGCAACCTGATAATGTTTCCTGCTCCTTCCCTCACATCAGCGCTGCAGGGAGAGTATTGCTAAAAGTTTCACATCTGAAAAAGCAGATGATTTGGCAACACCTTCCCATATATATACATATATATACGTACATATATATATATATTTTTTTTTTTAAGAAATATGTCTGTCTTTGAGTAAACTTTTCTTTCCAACTGTTCTCTTTTGTCAGCTTGCCAGCTCCACTTCTAGTATTGTTCTGTGCAGATTGCTGTAAGGAAAATGAAAGAGATGAGAAAGGTACAGAACCGGGGGAAAGGAAAAAGGGTTCAGAGGGCATTTAAAGCCTGGGGAGCCTAGCATGAGAAGGGAGATAGGCTTAGGAAACAGGGAATAAAATGGTGGAATGAGAGATAAAACAAGAACATAAAGGATAAGGGATTAGAGAGATAAGGAGTTCAAGAGATGAAATGTGAATAAAGGAAAACAAGAAAAATAAGGATGAAAGGAAAGCAGTGACAGGAATAAGACATGTAAACAATTAACTAAGAAAATATTCTGTTTATTTTAGTGAAAGAAAATTATAGTATCTTTATTATTCTCTGGTTTACTAGTTCAGAGGAATTTTTCAAACTAAGAACTGACATTTGGATAGTATTACTGAACAATGATAAATATAAGCCTTCCAGTTGTTGAATTAACCAATTCTGAATTTGGCTAATTAATATGTCATTCATGCAAATAAAAATTTGGATAAGAAAACAAAGTAATAAAAAATATTAACTGCTGCAACACAAAGTGCAGATCTGGAAGAGCTCTTTACAGTATTTGCAGCTTCATCTATCAGTTTAGTGATAATCACTCAAAAATAACGGACCAGCTAGCTGATACTCTGCTGCAGATTAATTCCAGAGCTGTGAAGTACAAAAATACTTGAAATCAGCACTTGGTTCAAGTTCCAGAATTGTCCAATGACCAGCAGAAAATTTTCTCATGATCATGCTTTGTAAAGGTGTTTTGTGGGTTGTTTTTTTTTTTTTTTTTTTTCCTGTCTGGATATTTGTAAAGCGTTACCAGGTCTCAGTTCACTGTCTGGTTTGCTTGAGCTGTTCACATATGTCACACAATGTGGTGTAACTTAGATAATATTGATTGTTTTCCCTGATTGGCTGAAGAAATATCATTAGGAAGTTGAAATTTAGTTGAAGCCATGTTCACTTGTATTTTCAAAAAAAGGTTGCATATGCACAAGTAGGTACAAGTATCAAAAAAGGAACTGTTCAAAAAAACCAAACATTTTCTCCTTAGTTTCCGTGCTTGATTCTGACAGGAAGTGGCCAACTATATTATTAAGTAGCTTAGCTATCTTCCCTCCCTTTCCAATACCCTTAAACTTATATAAAATAGCTCAGGTCTATATGGAAAAACATTCCCTGAGGTCAGATTTATTTGGCATATAAATCCTAGACTCTGCATATTCAGGAAAGAAAATTACAAAGGCCTATAATTTCCTACTTAACAAAAAATCTCATTATTTCTTTCTATTTTGGCAGGCAATCATTATGCCACTGCTTTTCAGAAGGTTGCTTTATTCCTAGTGTCCAAGGACTTTCTCTGATCTGAGTGACGGTGCCTCTAGATCCCTCCCCAACGTGGAACAGAAACGTGTGGATACAGGAACACTGAAAATGCTGTATTATAGGTACACTTCTCACTTGAATAGTGTGGGCAAACATGAATTTACATACCAGAAAGTCTGGAGCTTTCAAACTGTACATGGGGAGCCTCCTTTGGGCTCCTATTATAGCCTCCCTCTCCGTTCCATTATGCAGAAAGACGTTGTAGAAGCTCTTGCACCTTCTGAAGGTGCAGTGGGAAACTGAGCCAGAACAAACAGCGTCTTGTTCTGCTCCGTAAAGGGTATGGCATCAGCAGTCAGCGGCGAAATCTCTTTTTTTCCTGACTGTCTTCCCTCTCTTGATTTCCTTCTGGCAGGTCGTGGCCGGGGCAGAACCGCAGGGAGTTTCCGTAGAGGCACGTGGTGCCCCTTGCATGCCGTGGAAGCGCGCAGATCTGCGTGGGTCCGTGGGCTCCTGAGCAGGTCTTGGGGGCTGTTGTGTGTGCATTTGAAGATATAATCACAATATTTCATATTCCTTTTCCTCATGTTTGATGGGACAATCCTGTAGTAGGATTTCTTCCTCCAGAGAATCTACAGAGAAGACGAGAAAATGAAGTCTAACAGCAGCGAGTCCCAATTCTGGTGTCATCAAACCCTGTTAATTGTATAAGAAGGAGAGAAACCTTAAGATTTAAATGTTGCTTTTCAGTGCAAAACATGATTTAATCAATGGAAAACCAGATATGCTTAAAAGCAGAAGTGTTCACATTTCAGCAAATTAAATCAACCCCACCCTGCAAAATACCACTTGCATCCAAGCCTGCGAACCCAAACTGGCAAGACTAAAACGCCTCAGAACGGTAGTAAATAATAGCTTATTTACAGAAGGACCCAAGCCCTACGTCCTCTGCCTAAGTACTTGAGGTGTTACAATGAGAAGCCAACAGCAACAAACAATTTAAACATCCTAAAATACATTCTGTAAAGTCTTGGCTTGCCAAATGCCTGAATGAGAAAGAACGTAAAAGATGGGCTCTCCTTCATTCTAATTCAACCCCGATTCTGGGATTATCTGTTAAAAATAGGACATCTTCTATTCCCTAATAATAATAATTTTCCATAGACAGCTGTTGATGTGCCCATAGGTTCACAATAGCTCTTTTAGCACTGGGTTGTAATAACAATTTCTTCAAATATGTCTTTGAATTCAGAGCTGTACGAGCTATTCATAGTGAACACTTTAATCAGTGAGTTTCAGCTTTTATTCTGCTTGTAAATTGTTACAAATGTTACTCACAGGCATTTGATATAAATAAACTTTGGCCTATCATTTGTTCACGAAATGTTTTTGCTGCAGTATTTTGATATTTATTATTACCAGTGCACAATGGTCACCTTTGCTGAACGGTGCTGTTTGTTCTCCGAGACAATCGGTAACACAGAGGAAGTTCGTGCTCTTGAGCCTCGATTGTCCGATGGATAAGGTGTGAGCACTTATGAAGTTAGGAGGAGCGAGATCACAAGACTAAAGAGTTTTTAGGACTATTTTAATATTTCCTTTCCAGTTCCCTTGACTCAGACCTTGCTTGTAACATCACTGTGAGAACAAAGAGGCCACTTGAACATTATAGGCTGAGGTCAAATTGAAAATTAATGATCTCTTATCACATTCAGACAAAGCTCCAGCTGCAAAGGGTGGGGCTGGGTACTTTTCTGGTTTATTTACTTGCCACTGAATCAGGGCTCTGAACAGAGGGCTTGCACTGTCATAGCTGCAAAAGATGAGGTCACTTGCCATTTTCCAAGTCACTTAGCCATGCTTGCTCCAGACTCTGGCTTAGGAATCATTTAAATGGCTGATATCTTAGGTGAGAGCAAAATGAGTGCAAGTTTAATATCTTAATGAAACAAATGTAAGGCATTTGTTTTGTATGAATAAAACATCATTGGCATAAATCTTTGTGAAAAACAAATTCCAAAAGGTTGTAAATCGAAATTCAGTTTTCAACGTGCTAAAATGTGTGTGAAAAATTATGCTGTACAGCCAGCTCTATTTAAACTAAAATGTTTGGCAATGCCCTGTCAGTGCAGGAAAAAAATGGATGTAATCTGCACATATGCACAAGTAGTGACTCAGAATGATGCACAAATGTTCTCTATATCTGGTCCAAAAGAAATACCTGGAACTCAGGAAATAAGGCTCCACGGTTCAGCAAATTTGTCTGAGGATAGATCTTCTGGTTTCGAAACTCTGGTTTTCCCCAGAGTGCTATAAACATGTCTCATGCAAACAAATACAATCTGGGTCAACTGATATCTCTGGAAATATTGCACAAGCAATAGTTTTCTTTGGTATTTACAGGTGGGAGAAGAGGTTTAGGAAAAAAAAAACACAACTGCTAGCAACTTAAAGACTGAATATTCTGTACCTCCTAAAGCAAGACCTGTAGCCTAAACATGTAACCATCAATACATCTTTGTGTAAGTCCAGGCATTTCCCTAGGTAGTCACAATTGCCTGTGAACATTCATATGAATGGTATTTAATTGTAAGAAGGGCACAGATCTCTGTACCAATCTGTATTCAAGCTGAGCAATCATCTGAAGTTTCCCACTTCTGCTTATGAAAGTTTTGGCTGCCCAGAGAAAACACAGAAACAGGAACAATAGCATATGACTTGGATGATTGTTGTGACACCTCAGAGACCAGTTTCCCCTAACTAAAGGTAATATTGCTCCAGTTTACTCTCTCGTTGGTGGTGCTGGCAACCTCAAAATTATCGGTTATATATGTATACGGTTGGTGCACAAACGCATAATGAAATGGCACCACACCTTTACCCATCACATTAGCATGCTATATTTTACCGATAATATATGCAGATTGAAAACACAACCTTTGTCAGCTTGGGTTCGGCTGTCTGTCCTTGAGGTGTTTTTCCGGGCTAGCCTGCCCTCTGGAAGCCTTCCAGAAGGGAAGAACATATTTTTCCAAAGACGGTGTCAGGTCCTTGCGTTTGTTTGCTGGAAAGAAGTCTGCCTCTGCCAGGTACAGTGATTGAAGTTTCTTGGAAAACTCAGATGAGGAAGTTCACGATGAAAAGAGAGAAAAATAATGGAGGACCTGCCAGAATAGCAGATCTTGGTCACCATGGTGAGGAGGGACCTCCAGCTCGCGTGGAGAGCAACAGGCTGTCGCCCACCGCCTCGGCTGCGACGCTCCGGTCCCTCCTCCCTAAGGGCACCTGCGAGACGACACTGAGCACCACTCATTGGCAAATGTTTCCCTTTTTTTTTGAAGTGCCACCCATAACTGACTTTCCCGTCTTCTTCCCTGCTGGCACCCCAATAGAAACAGCAGAGAGTCTTACACGAACTCCTCTCCCTCTTCCAAAACGGTATTGCCAGGGATCTGAGGATGACTAATCTGTCCTGTTTACAGTCTGCTAGCTATCTGAATCCTAACATAATTTACATGACAGGGATCAGGAGACTGGAGAATTACATGTTGCCAAGCTACTGAGGAAAAAAAACTTTTCATGAGGTGTTTGGTAAATTCCCTCACTGCCTGTAACATCACAGCCCATGGTTTTGCTCCTCCACTCTTCTCTATCTGTTTACAAGAAATATCTAACATACCTTATCCATGTGATACCCAAGAACGATTTCCAAGAAGGCCGCAAGCACAAACATCCAAGAAAATAAAGAAGAGAAAAGAAGCACAGTTAATAACTTAATCACACCCTGGACTGACTAGCCTTAAGCAGCTGCATTGGTATAGGGAATTTCCTACTCAAATTCCTGCTTGAACATCTAATCGCTTCTCCATACCTATAGCATACGACCCTCAGCTATACACTAACTACCTTCATAATTGTTCAGCATGCACTTTAATTACCTTTTGAAAACTCTTTTTGCAGTTATTGAAAACTCCTTTTGCAGTTACACGCCACTTACTTCAGGCTACATTTGAGCACATTAAATAAACAGGAGAAGATACACCATTCTAGGAGTCCTTTTAATCAGAAGATATAGGTGTGATACAGTCTTCTATCTATAAACTGAAGCTGAAAAAGTTGTATCAGAAATGAGGTGCAGATTTTTAACATTGCAGACAGTTTAGCTGTTAGAACAATTTAGCATTGGGATACTACACATGGGATGTGGGAGAATTTTTGTCGCTTGAAGTCTTTAAAATTGGAAAGCTTCCTAGAGATATGTTCTAGCTCAGCCACAAGGTATTGAGCAGTAGGCTCAATAACTCAACATTGAAAGAGGCTGTGTAAATGCCTGTGATCTGCCTTACACAGGATGATAGGTTAGAGAACTATAATGGCCTTAAAAATCTATGAGAACACTCTGTCTTTTCTAGCTCTGTATTTAAACCTGAACTGTCACAACACAATCAATTAAGATAAGATGAAAAAGGTGCAGCAATTGCAGTCAGTGGAAGTGGAAGATGTACGTACTTTACATGAGATGAGGTGAGTCTTAGCAATTAAACAGAATGGTCTAGATAAATGGTAACTTAAATAATGAATTACACTCCAAATACGATAAAATTTCCTGTTTTAGATACAATACATTAAGAAGAAGAGGAACTCAAATTGTTGTGGAATTAGATTAATATCCATTTTGAAAATATATGCAGCTGAATAGCTGTCATTGTTAACCTTTGCAAATAAAAGCATTTAATAAGATCTTTATTGCAGTAATCCTGCATTAAGTGTTATTCTTCTAAAGGATTCTGGCACTACTACTCATCTTAAACCGGAAAGATTTGACAAGAATGGGGAAGTTCACATGTGCTGCTGTAAGAGGTGCTAGGGAAAGGAAGGTTACAAAGCAAAGCAGGCATCAGTTGTTCTCAGCTGTGCTGTTTTGGAGCGCCTTGCTATGAGTTTTGTCTAATAGCAGATATTTTGTACTAGCCAGGATACTAGTAGGTGATCTTTTGAGTCATTTCTGGAAAAAATTACATGAGGCTGTTTGTGGAGTTGTTAGTAGAACAGGATCTTTCCTGGATTATGCTTGCCTTTTGATATTTTTTGCACGATAAACTAGAGAGAGCCTTGTAAATGATCAAGCTATTAGCGCAGAATATATTAC
This sequence comes from Apteryx mantelli, assembly GCF_036417845.1. Classification (NCBI taxonomy): domain Eukaryota; kingdom Metazoa; phylum Chordata; class Aves; order Apterygiformes; family Apterygidae; genus Apteryx; species Apteryx mantelli. The sequence goes on from NC_089983.1 coordinate 46,619,208, forward strand.
TGAGTAATGGTGAAGCATGGTCACATCAATTTGCAAAATACTTGGAGAGGATACAGTTCATTCAAGTTGAAAAGCAACTTCAGCCACACTCGCATGTTTAAAAGCTAAACTGGGCTTCTTGTCTCCATCTGTGCAAGTGAATGAAAAGGCAGAAAAATCTGCTTATCTATAGCTAACTAGTCCAACTGCTGTCTATTAGTACTGTTATTAGTAAATGGAAATCTTGCTGTTGCAGCAGGAATCAGTCAGCAAGACACTATCATCTTTTGAGGTAAGTTCATGCCCTTCTGACAGGTACTGTTGGAAGCAAAAGTGGGCGGATTCAGATAACAAGGGGTACTTCTGAAATTAATAAAAATCATTTCACCTTTATACCAAAAGCCGAGAAAAGGCAACTACTTTCCTTAGCACCCTTATGTGGCAGTGCTTCCCCTCTTTGCAAATCATGAGTTTACGTCTAAAACAAGGAAAACCACTCAGGGGAAGGGAAAATAACGTTTATTTAGGGAAACACCACAATAACACATTTGCACAAATAGCAAAGAAGTCCACACATTCACAGTACAGTTGTTTCAGTTTTCATAGGTGTCTGCGTTGCCTCCGAAGGAGGGGGATCGTCTCTGCGTGCTACTCCCACTCTGCCCGTCCCTTCCTGTACTGAGCGCTGTGGTTTGTTGTCATCATTGCTGAACTTTCAGGAGTATCGTCATGCAGGTTCGGCTTCTGCTGCTAAGGGAAAATCCTGATCAATTTGGTAAGATGTCTGACAAGTACTTCTGTGCTATATCTTGCCCTGTCTCTGGTCTGACTGCTGATACTGCATCTTTACTTTTATCCATAACACCCAGTCTAGGCCCTTAGCTGATTACGGATCTAGAGCTTCTCCGTAATAGCACCTGGCCCCTCATCCTGCACTGCTTGGTCTCGTTCTCACCAGTCTTCATTTTGCCTTATTTTAAGCTGTGACATAGAGGTTTTATATGACATAGAAAACTCCTGAGTAATGGGTTTTACTTTTGGGTAACGTACAATTCCTTTTTCTGTTCTTTATACTCCGCCAAAAGAGGCAAACATTGATTATTGCACCTTCCCGCTGATAGCTTTAAGTACAGTTCTATTACACTTTGGTCAGTTGGTAAAAATAACTGCTTCTGTAACCTGAACTTCAGAAAATCTTCATGTTAATGATCATCACACTGAGATAATGGTCAATTAGTTTTCAGGTATGGTGTGACTCATTCTATCTCTTATGATCTCCATTAAACTATGGCAGAGAAATCCTTCCTAGATCTTCAATGCTGTTACTGACTTACCTAAGTATTTTCTTCCTTGTGCATATAATCCTGTATATTCTAGTAAGCACGAGTTAAGATTTGCCATTTTAAAAGGATTTCTTGCTTTAAACCTGTTTTTCTTAAAACTTGGTTCATTGTTTGCTCTGAAAAAGCAGCCAGGTTGGGAGAAAATTAATGCAGAAGTTAAAAGTAATTAAAATTCAGAGTTGGCGGGACACTTTTGAAAGGTACAGATGACTACCTGTGTCCACATATGCAGTGCATTTGTCCAAGTTACTAGTGTGTGAAAAGCAAGGAGTGGAACGAAGGCTACTCGTGTCACCATAACTATAGCAGATGCTACTTGATGCCTGCTGTAATACAGAAATATGCTCTCATTCTTTTACAGCAGCTTTGTCAGCCTTTCTTTGTCCTCCTACTTCTCGTGCCCTTGATTTCAGACCTTCTTGCCTTTGATCTTGTGCTTTCTTGCTCATCCTATAAAAATGAAAAATAAATAAATGAGGAGGTGATTGTGCGAGACTCCAAGTTGTTTACTGGAGAAGATGAAGATACTGGAAAAGACGCTGCTCAGAGACACTCCATAGGTGGCAGTTTAAAATTATCTCTCTATTTCTCTCTGATTTTAATTAATGGGCTTGTATTTAAGATGAAATGTATTCAATTTGTGCACAGTGTAGAGAGTGTCACACTACAACATCAGTTATATACATAGCAATACAATTATCATTCTCTGCTGACAAATGTACCATGACATTGATAAAAAAGCAATAATTTCAATGTACATGTCAAAATCAGCCCCAATAGCTTATTACACATTGTTAAATGAACATAAATATCTAATGTTCAGTCTGTAATGTTCATTCCTACTATGGCAAATGAATGTATAGGTCAAAGAATTAATTTAAATTGCAATACAAAAAGAAGTCTCTAATGTTTACTGAGCCTAGATTACATCTGTTTGCAAGCTTTCATGGAAGTGTGGGGGAACTAAATATTTCACCACCCCAGGGCCAGGATGCAGAGAACTGATGACATTTCACAGGCTAAACCTCTTTAAGCGTCCCTGAGATCTCCTAGTGTGAGGGCTAGCCACCGTTCCCGGTCGTAGGAGCATGGAGTGGTCTGCACCAAGGAGGAAGGTGAAGCGGTGGCAGGACACGGGAGGAGGAGGACGGGACAACCTCAGCGGGTTCCTCTTTCCTAGGTCATCGCTCTGCTTCTGTACTCTCATCTAGAAATGTAGGGAAGCAAGTTATGAATAATCTGTTTTGGAAACGTCTGGGATTTCTTAGATTAAAATCAGTTCCTACAGTTGCGGAGCTGATTAGGATGCTGAAAGGCACAGTGGGGTGCAGAGCTGAAATGCCGGCGCACACAGTAACCGGTGACCGCATGCAAGAACCTGGCACAAACTGCCAGGGCATTGCTTATTATTTGACTGTACCACAGCCGAAAGGTCTGGAAATCCAGTTCAGTCCTGCCGTCGCAGCTTCGGGCGAGCTCCAAGGGAGCCAGGCAGGGCCAGGCTGCTTTTCTCGTTCCTTCTCAAGAGGACCCAGCCACCCTGATCAGCCTCAGCCGACCCTTTATTAGGGCTGGTGCGGCACCGGGGGGCCTCCCATCCGAGGCAGCAGACTACAGGCCAATGTTTTTGGTTTACTCCCAAGTTGCTTGTACCCCTGCTTGGTTAAGGGAAAATAAGGGGTATATTAAGTGACAGCAAATGCGTAATTTGCTTTGGTAATGGCTTTTATGCTCTTCAAGCAGAATGATTTCTTTATTCAGCACTTTCAGTTGATTACTACTTTTTTTTTACTACTTTTTAGTGTTTTTTTGTTGTTGTTCCTTTTTTATTTCTCTACGTTTTCTGCCCTTTCTGCTGCATTTTCCAAGGGGTAATTTACACTGTGAAGAGTTTTCTCATTCCTGTTGCTGAAGGCCCAGTGAGGTCAGTACAGGCGTCATCTTCCTTGATATGACATGGCTGAACCTCACTCAGTTTCCTCTGGAAAAAAAATTTCCACCTTTTTATTTAGAAGTGGGAGAGGGAGACCTAAGAGACAAGTATTTGATTTTCAAGAACCCTTGATGGAATTTGGCTGATTTGATAATCAAGTCTTTATACAAAAGAAAATTGGTTCACTGATAAATATTTTCTATGTGACAGCAAAAGTCTAAATTCTCAGACAGATAGTCTAAATTCTCAGACAGACGGATTTTATTGTGAAAAAGGAAATAAAGGTAGCTTGCACCAGTAAAGTAATCCTCTGTTGTGATCCTACAAAGCAGGAAGGTTGGATCGCATCTATTTTACAATAGAAGTCCACCATAAATTTTGCATCTGTGATCTGATGTGCAGTTAGTGGAAAATATTTCTGCCACTTTAGAGACAACAAGTAAAACCCAGGACTTAGTTATCTATAAATGGCAAAAGGTAGTGGCATATTAGGAGTAGTTGTGTGCAATCCGGTCGCCTACATCACATTTCAAAGACAGCAGCTGCGCCCCAATCACTTGTATTTTTCTTCCTTATTCAGTTGTACCTTGCTTCATTTCTTTTATTACCTTATAATATCATACAATATTAGATCCTGATATTTGTCCTCCTGCAGCGAGAAGCAAAGCCGTCACCAAGTTCCACAGAGCCCTTTAATAGTTTCCATGTTTCACTTTAGAGGCATCAGATTTAAGTGAAATGGCTCCTTTTAAGTGTGTTGCCTGGACGCGCATGTAAAGCACTTTGGGATGGAATCGCATACTCTGTCATGACTCAGCTGCTGTTTACCTGCAGCCTTTAGTTTGTCAGACATAAGGAGATATCGTCATCGTGCAGACCAACTTACTTTTAACTGTAAGGTGCTATGATACACCATTGTAGCCTCCAGGATTTGTATGAGGCACCCAGATATGTTTCCCTAATTAATAGCTCTATAGTGTCTAGGTGTAATAGTGTCTAGGTTAAAAATAGAGCATTATGAGCATTTGGGTAGATGATGCAGCAGTACGAAATAGCATCACACCTGTCTCCATGTTGCAGCTTCCCAAGTGTAAGTAGGAGTCAAAATTTCCCTCCTCATTAAATAAAAACACTGATAGAGAGTGCATCACTTGGCATCTCCAAAGTGATATACCTAAGACATACCATCTGCTACGAAGTTGCAAAAACATAGCCTGAGAAAAGTGGGACATCAAGGTGGAGCTTAATTTTCTTTAGTCAATTTTCTGTCTACCCTGGACTTGAGTGTGCCTGGTGCAGACACGGATTATGATGCCTGTAACTGTAACGGCACAGAATAACGCTGCGGAGCATGACCCTGCTGCCCAGCGATGAGCACGTGCATGTAGGAACAGGAAAATTTCAGCTCTAGTCACTGCTCCCAGGACATAGGCATTTATAGTAACTGGGAAAAATATTACTTTATGCAGGCCACAAGAATCACAGCCCAGGGTTTCCCCGTCCCTGTGAGTGCTCTCAGCACTGAATTCCGAAGTCATATGTCCTTTTGCTTTTTCTTCTTCTGGCCCCAGGAATTTTGCAGTCTTGCACAGTGCCTGATGTCAGGCCTGGAGCCTCGCCTCTGTCCCGGGGGCTAGGGGGCTCTCGCTGAAGATGTGCGATTGAAACTGGAGACTAAGGTGACTGTAAATCCCAGATGTTGTGCTTGCTGGAGAAGCAGGACATGCAAAGAGCCGTAAAAGTGAGCAGGCACACGCCACCCTCATCTCTTCCTCCTTTCTGTGCAAGGGAATCGTTAGATTCAGACCTGGGTTTCAGGCTGAGAAATCAGACTGAATGAAAAAGAACACTTTTAGCTGCATTTCCTATGGGGTTCTTTGGGTGTCTCTCCTTTAGCATACTGACCCCTGTGACACCCCGTCAGGTCCTGGAGAGTTTCAGGCAGAAACACAGGAGTGTTCCCATCTGCTCACAGACACTTAGTCCTCCAGATATCCAGCAGCCCAGCTGGAGAAGCTGCTCAGCTCAGTTTGCCAAACAAATAGACAACTGGACAAAATTTGGGGGCAGGAAAAAGTGGCTACATTTCGGCTGAGAAACAGGCTCACCCTAGTTCAGCAACGTTAATTCCAGCATGAAAGCTGGGGACACCAGCAGCGCTAAGCGTCACCACGTAGCTGCAGCTCAGTGCCACCAGCACCTCTCCTGAAGGTAACCCATTTAGTTGCCGGTGTAGTTATACAAATATAGGAGCTCCTGCAAAACATTCATACCTGCCTACTTCAGCACACACATTTGTTCAGAAAAAGCACCTCACTGAGATGCCCTTGGTCATAGCATGGCTACATTATGCAGTGGAGAGTCACCTGGCCTCTTCCGAACTTAAAGGAAATCCCAGTCCTTTCCATTTCAGAGTCCTGCAAGCAAAACGCTTTGGCAGCTTACAGCATCCCTGTCCTTGAAGCCACCACTGATAAGCGAGTTGCCTGTAAAACATAAACCCATCACTGCTCTCCAAAGCAAGACAGATCCTGAGCACAGTCTCCACAGCAGAAGCATCCCAGCTCCATCCCCAGCCCCAGCCTCCACAGGTCTTTTTAACTCCTCCGCCCGATCCCTCAGCGATCCCGCCGCGGGCGCTGACTGGCCCAGCCGTGTCGCGGGGCGGGAGAGGAGGGCTGCTCTCCTGGAAGCCGGCCTGGCAGCAAGCCTTTCCTAGCGCCTTGCGAACGCATCTTCGGCACGCAGTTGCTGCACCTTCTTTCTGGGCGCCCCTACGTCTTTGTAACCGAGTTTCCTGCTCTGAACTCTGCACATGCACAAACAGAGAAAATCCCCCGTTTTCTCCTCGCTGTCTCCCCCCTTTTCCCTGGGCTGAAGACAGGGGTTGCTGTAGAGGACACCTGGATTAAATTAGCACAATTAAAGAGCGCTAAGCAGGTCTGTAAAAGGCAGTGCAGCTTCCCGCATTGCTGAAAGCCCGGTGTGTGGCTGGGCTCGAGCTGTGGCTGCTCACCCCTGCCTGTTGGTGTCCTGCCCCGCTTCACCCGGTGGGGTTTTTAACTGGAGAGCAGGTGGGCAAGGGAGCTCTCCACCTGCCGAGACTTGGTGTTAGGCTCTGAACCTCTGAAACCGGGAGATTTCTGCCGTTTATTGTGTAAGAACGCGTAGGACGGGGGTCTTGCGTAGCAGGTAAGGGCTCGCTATTGCTGGCTGCCGTCTCCTAAGGACGGTGAGTGGTGAGTGGGAGGTGGCGCTCGAATATTTGGCATCCTTTCTCTGCAAATGCATGCCTTTGACTGGGTCAGATGTAAACATTGGTAACGGTGTCAGGAGAGGTGTGCGGCTGCGAATCCTTTTGCTTCTCCTATCAGACAAAAGTTGTAGAACGGCATTTTGAGGCCCTGGCTGGTTCTCCAGGTTGATGGTGCCAGGCAGAGGAGCAGTTATGGAGGAGACAGCTTGGAAGGCCCAAGAAATACGCTTGCCCTAGCTGCTGAACGACTGGAGAGGAGGCAGCGAGGTCCCCAGCGTAACCCTTTTCGGGAAGTTATTCCCATTGGAGGGAAGCTGCATGGCAGTGCTCTTCTCGTCCTCAGGTCTCCAGGGCACGTGGTCCATCCGAGAGGAGAAGCTATCGAATTGGTCCTCTCAGGCCCCCCGTCTTATCTTTGAGGGTAAATAAATGAATTGTGAAGTACACTGTTTAAGCTCAGCAGTAGCCAAAATCTGGAGGTTTTCAACATAGGGAGAAGATGGGAATTCTTAGTAGAGCTCCCTGTCACGCGTCTGCAAGGTAGGGGGAAGAAACAGAGTATGGAAAACGCACAAGCTTCGTTAGTGGAGAAAAACAAATGGGCTTTTGCCATTTTAATAACCTTGTGTGTTACTTGTACCATAGGAGAGGATTTTCTTTAAAGCTTGACTATCCCTTTAAAAAAATACTGGAAATGCACTTCAGAGAGTTGTAATGAAATAACATTATTTATCAGTATTAAATATAGATAAACAAAAATGAGAAACAGCCTTAATTGAAACCCTCTGTGAAATCTGGCTAATCAGTTTTCATTTCCAGGAGGCTTTAACTTATGTTATTTAATTTATTATTTATCTGTTTTATTTTGATTTTTGTTTTGAGCCCTGGCGCTGGGCTTTGGGCACTTTAAAAACACTTGGGGAGAGCTTGGGAATATTGCCACCGACTTCAATCGGGCCAACGCTTCGCCCGTGTTAGACTCTTGCTGAGGCTTCAATAAACTTAATGACCATGTAAGTGTTCTCCTAACTTCACTAGTAACGCTGATCTTTATTACAGGGACATTACAATATATTTCCTGACCGCCAAAGTGCCTTTCCTTTCGGACCCGTTTTCACCTCCATTCCATGCAAACATGTTGCCATTTCACTTTATTTCTTTAATTTATAGGCATCAAAGTTGCTGAATCAGGAAACTGAGGTTATAGCTGTTGAAGAAACGGATCCCACATTGCGACAAACTGCCTTTTCGGCAGATTTTCTTGTGTTCCTCATTCTGAGTCACTGTCACACATTTTAAAGGCCAGTGTTACATAGGAAGCTCTTGATGGTGAGAGCTATGCCCTTTCTTGTGGTTTCTGCAAGCAGACGATTGCCATTCTGCGTCTCCACTCTCTGTCTCTAGCTAATGATGCTTAATTCACATTTCGGCGCTTCCTGTGTCACTGGAGCGTGTGACGTCGCATACCAGAGCTGGGAATTAAGTGGTTAAATTTGACTATGTTAATTGGATTCTCATTAGTCCAACAACACTACTTATCTCTGCCGAAGTGCAACTCCCTGGGATCCCACCTCTTTATGGGGAAAAAATTGGAGAGTCGGGGAAGAAGCAAAATTCAAGAAACAAGCAACAACCAAATTATAAACTAAAATTTTAGCGTTTAGCTATAGTAGTAATTGTCAGTGTACTTCCTTGTGGTTTCAAAAGTAAACTTGAAAACGCCTGTGACATTCAGGGTTGTGGCCAGAAAAAAGTAAAACCACACTATCTCTTCAGAAGCAAAAAGGACTAAAGTGTTTGGTTAATGGATCTATCCATTCACACAAGTATTTTGTGCCCCCTCCAAAACACGGTGTGCTGTCGTGCACAGGTATGAATTTATCCTCACGATATACCTTTGAGATAAGTCAGTTATTTTATCCCAGTTTGCAGGCTGCGGGGACTGAAGGAGAGGGTGATTAAATGATTTGCCCAAAGTCACATTGGAAAATTGTAGCAGAAAGAGAGAGGAACCAAAGGTCTCCAGTGCTCCCATCCAGCTTGATATAGGAAACCTGCAATGCTTATAGAATTATTAAAATGTTAAATGACTTGAAATTAAAGGCTCTGTCCAGAGCTAAAGCCATCATTTGGATTATTCACTCAGTTCTTTGAAAAATACACAAATGCAGCAGTATTATGAATGCAATTACAGCCAATGGCGAATTCTTAAATGAAGGGCAAATCAAAAGAAAACCCTCTATGTTTTATATTTCTGTGGTCTTTTCCATCTCAACAGTGATAGAAAGCACGGCCGCGCATACATATCTGAAACACATGTTGATTTTTGTGCTTGTCAGCTCGCTGGGCTTCGGGGGAACTCTCCCACGGCGGTTACGCCGAGACGGAGCAAGAAAGAGCGAGCGGTTCGCTGGCTTGAAGATCTTCCTCCATCCCTGCCCAAGGTCTGAGTAGGAGCCTCTGCCCTTGTCCTCTTCCACCCGCCCTCATTCTTTCACTCCCGGATTTTCTTTCCGCTTCCTCGCCGAGAGCGCTTGGGAGCAAACCGTTTAGGATCGAGTTAGATGGGCCCAGATGTTACCACCTGCTGCACATTGCTTTCTTCTCATAGGCTTTTAACAAGGCACTTCATATTTTGAGAAGGAGGAGGAAGAGAGAGTGGCCTTTGGTGCTGCTCAGCGCTGACACAGCTGGAGCTGGCTGGGGGTGGCGGGGTGTTATTTTTTACAGGTTGGCAACCAGACGCTTGTTGCCGTGATATACTTTTTTCCAGAGATTGCCTGAGTGTAGATGTGCCAACACAGGTTCCGGTTTTACCACAGCTAATTCTCTTATTTCAAAGAGAGGAAATATCCTCGGACAAATCTGCTTTGTCAAGGTTGAAAACGTTCCGCACCACAGATGGTGACCATAAGGTGCAAGTGAGTTTTCAGCTGAACCAGTGACACCCTACCCATTTGCTTCGCCGCCGAAGATTTTAAAACTGGTTTTTGTTACGAGGAGCTGAGCAAGATCCTTCTCTCCAAATGTCTCTTCCTCCTGTTAGCTCCCCGCTTCCATATTCATGGCACTCCTGCTGCTACTAGCACTACCATGCGTAGCACCTACCGCAAGTCGTCCAGGTCCCGGCGTTAGCGCGGCAGCTCCCTCCGCTTTCTGAAAAACTCATTAAGCGGGGGTGGAAGGGGCAGCGGAGGCCTGCTAGGGTTCGGCACCCTGTTACGGGAGACTTTTCTCGGGTGTCCTCCTGCGCGGCCGCTCGGCGGTACGATGCCGAGCCGAGCTGCAGGCACCTCGCACCTCTAGCGCCGTGCAGCAGCAGCCGCCGCCGCAGCAGCAGCAGCTCGTCGTGTTTAGATTAGCTGACGGGCCGGAGCACAGAAAATCCTGCGTGCGAGGAGAGCGTCGTGGGAAGGGCGGGGAGTTTCCCAGCAGCTGCGAGGGGGTTTTCAGTCCCTTCCGACGCGGTGCGAGACTTTTATTTTTGTTTATTTTTTCTCGTGGACTGAGCAGAGCCTCAACGGGAGTAGCGATGGCCGCTTACAATAACTGGTGCCATGCTCTCCTGATTCCTCCTAACCGAGGGGTTTTATGTTAACGTTAGAGAACCCACCTGTGGTTGGCGGACTCGGTAGCTGTATCTAATTTTTCACTTTTGTAAATTCCCCGATTTCGTTGTGATGCCTCTGTAACAATTTTGCGGCGTGGTCACAGGTCCTCACTTCTCTTTTCTCCCTGACTAATTCCTTCCACAAAGAAAAATAAAGCTGAAGGAGGCTATAAAGTTTGATGTGCTCCAGGTACAACAACAAAAATACCAAGTCTAGAAAGGAAATATTCTTCTGTCTCGGGGAAACTAAAACAAAAAGTAAAAGTGAGTGGTTAGGTCTTCCACTCCCCGAGAAGCTTGTCTTCCCCGCGTTTCTTAAACCGACGCAGGAAGGGTTTTGTTAACAGAAGGGCAGCAGGCTGGGCACATAAATTACTTAGACTGCGTAAAGAAGTGGTGTTAAGTATTAAATGTGCTTTGGGGCAGCTCCTGCAATTCCTCACCCTCTTCATTTGTGGTGCATCTTTTCAGAGCGAAAAGCTGTATATGCATCAACATCGGCTTAATTCGCACTCCCTCTCTTCCTAATTTGGGGGCTGAATTCGACAGGAGCGAGGGCAGATCCCCAGATGAGAGCTGCTGCGTGGCTCCCACAACGACGAGCCCCGTAGGTGCGTGTGCTCCTGACCTTCCTATTGCACCGGCATCCTTATATCAGTCCTAGCTATTTCTCCACCTTCCACATTTCTCCATGCTGCCACCTCCACGTTTCTTTGCTGTCCCTCCAGACCACGTGTCTGTTTACCTTCTTGGCTCCATTTCCGTTTGGCATCTCCCGCTGTCAGCGGCGTTCCCCTTCCAGCGTGCCGTGAGCTCTCCATCGATCTCCTGTTCCGCTGGCCGTCTCTCTCGGAGCTGGCATCCCCTGCTGCTCTCCCGCACGAAGGTCTCCACGTTCACTGTTTTCCTGCTCTGGCAGTCTGGCGCAGGTGTTCAGCCTCTGGCCTCTGGCTGGTTGCCTCCAAACCCTGCCCCATCTTTTTTTTTTTTTCCTTTCTTTCTTTTTTCCCTCTAAGCACTTCTCCATCCACACCTGCTCTCCTTTCATCCTGCAACCTGATTTCCTTTCATTATCATACTTCTCGTTTGCATCTGATTTCTGGGACTCTCTCATGTGTAACCCTGGGTGATTTGGACTTTCATGCTGAACAGTCTTCTGCCTTATTTGCAGTTTTCTTTACCTTTCTCTTGGATCCCCTAACATCCCTTATTTTGACTGCACAGGGCATAAGCTGTTTGACTTCAAGACCTATCACAATGTTGCTCCTCTTTACCTCTCATTTTCATTTATCTGGTGCCTTTACATTCAGTTTCCCAGCTCTCTCTTCAAGCTCTCTCTACAATGTCCCTTAAATCTTCCCTTTATTATGATGCTTACAAAAGACTCGGCAATAATTTAGGCATACCTATCATGCCGGCTGGCTCGTCTCATTATCTTCTTGTGCTCTTTTCTCTGTTTTTAACTAGTGTTCAGTTTTTATCGCAGTATCTTAGCATCTCCCTTCTTTAGGTAGGGACCTTCTTTGTATGTTCTTGCAGCAAGGTAAGGTGTCATCTGTGGCCAGCATTCCTGACTCAATGCTAACGATAGCAACGTAAGTGAATTTGACCCGTTTCCACCTAGTCTTTTACAGTGTTCTTCATTTAAGAGAAATGCAAAAACATTTTGAAAAAGCTATTTATTTATGCTTTTGGCGTTTTTGGATATAACCATTCTACAGGTTTTGGGACACTGTCACTCACCTAGTCTATGACATACAGATGTACTCTCCAACTCACCCCTCGTGTACCTGAGCGTTTTAGAAGCTCGATGAGTTATGCTGTTATGAAAGGAGCATGAAATGGAAACCAAAATAACCAAATGTTCAGAAGAAGCTCACAATACTAAAATCTGGACCTGGCTCTTTTTGAGATTTTTTTTTTTTCTTACTGGCTTCAGTGAGAGCAAGACTGAATTTTTTCTCTCTGCATTGTTGCAGCAAATTATAGCAGTTCCACCCAAGTCCTCTGCTTGTCGCATGCTTGGTTTCCTGCCAGGTCACTGGCCCGTTTTTAACTCTTTTGGGGCCCCCCCTCTTCAAACCCATAGACATGATCAGGTTAGATCAGGTTAGAAAAGAAGAAAGATGGCCTCGGTGCATACTAGAAATAAACCAAATTAACGTAGACTGTGAAAGTCTTGTAAATAGGTGCTTCCACTGCTTGAAAAGGCAGGCAAGCTATTTGCCATTCCTTATACAGCATATAATTTAAATATTTTAAAACTTGAAATAAATTACTGATGATAAAATTCAACAGTGTAATACTTCTTTGAATATTTTAAATCAGATATAAATTGTTCAATGAAGTTGATCTAGTCTTAGCAAACTTTTCAAGAGATTTAATAGCGTATGACTTAAATGTATGATACCATTCCGGTATGCTGTATGGCACATCACATAGAGTTAAATAGTCCTGCTTGGGATGTGGGTTTCACAGCTCAGTGTCTCTGTGCTTTGACAGATACCTCTGGTTCAGCAGTAGTTTCTATATTCGGTGCTTGATGGTCCTAACACGAAGTAAGTTTAATTTGTGCTTAGCAATTGTTAGCTGGAATAGTAGTGCACATTACGCAGGTTCTTCCAACGCATACTTGTGACCATTTTGAAAATACTTTCGCATAGGGAAAGAATTAAATCTATATCCAATATATGTTACTAAAAACAATGTTAGTGCCATCTTTTGGGCAAGATTTTAAAGCACATAAGTCAAGATATTTGATGGTCTAATTCTACAATAACCATAATTGAGACCATTTGTACATCTTGTGTTTTCAAACTGAATATGCTTAAGAAAAATAAAAGAGCTTTAGAACATTTTTGTAGTGAAGTTACTCAGGGTTGCAGAACAGTCAGACAATATTGAAAAGTAACATTTTTTAATTGTGTATAGTGGAGTCACCACTTCCAACTCCTGACTCATCAGTAACTATTGCATATTTGTCAAGCTGAGGATTTTTATTTTTTTTTTCCAGTAACTGGGTGTTCTGAATGAGTTTACAGTGAAACACCGAGCCAATGTTCACTCTGAGTAGAACAACAGCTTTGATTGATAGCGTCTACATTCAGTTTTTCTATTTCCTACAAATATTCTTCAGCTCATCAAAAACTCATTCTTCTAGACTACTGGCTCTGTTGAATATGGAACAAATGACATATCTGAAATAAATATATTTTATCTGTACAATAACTACCTCTTTGGTTGAAGAGAAGAAAAATCGGGGATCTCCTATGGATTCCAGAGCTGGTCCTAGACAAGGGGCCATCTTAGGAAAAACTAGGGTTGGTCCACTAAAACCAGAACTGATAGCCATTTCTTAGATTATTCTATTATTGTTTTAAAATTATACCATATGCTGAATACTAATGCACAGAAGGACTTGTTTACTCTGGGTGTAAGAACAACAACCGAATTTTCTTAATTTTGAGTTATGGTTCAATTAAAACCTTAGAGCTGTTCTGGATTTCTTTTTATTGGCTTCAATTAATGTACATATATTTTTATGTCTCTGTAGCTCAGGATTCAAACAAACAGTTCAGTCTGTTTATTTAAGCGATTGCATCATCACACATCTGACAAATGCACTCGCTGCATTTACAGCATCATCGCACTGAGTGCATTTATTTGAACTTTCTACCATGTACATGGGATCACACATTGAGATAAACACAGCTGTGTTTATTTCAGGCTGCACAACTCCAGATTGTAGATGTATGTCTGGAGCCAGTGGCCTGCACATGCACTGTACAGGATTTTCAAACACTTATAGCTTCATTAATTGTCAACCAAATCTCCAAAATACGTCGAAGGCTCTTATCTCATTTGCTAGTAGGGCTGGGTGAAAATATAAAAGGAGAGCTTTTTATTATGTTTGAAAATAGTGTAATATTTGCTGAATACTCTATTGGGTAAAAATATTTAACCATCCTTGTTGAGGATGAATATCCCTTTTTCCATTTGGCTGGGCACGTACAAATGAATGCCTTCATTTGTATCTCACTTGAGCTCGCAGACCAATCCTTTGATTTCAATGTTGTCACCCTAAAATTATGATGAGTCATTCAGTGAGGTCCTGCTTTTGCTTTCATCGTGCAAGCAAATAACCTTGCTCAAGTGAATTGAAGTCAGCTGTTCACAGACTTCAGTGTTTGCAGATTTGGGCCCTAAAATGTTCCTCTATTGCAATATGAATGAGAAAACCTGTTCCTTACGGTGAAAGCTACATGCTGTTGCAGGGCCATGGTGGTACCCTGACTTTTTAAAGTAGCCATTGTGGTAACTAAGGCCTTGATGATTCAAAAACTTGAAATCACATGTTAAGTAATTCCCCCGGGCTTACTCATGTGCTCGAGTTGAGCATATGTGTAAATTTTTGCATGGTTAGAGCGTCCAGTAAGAACAGTGGGAAAATAAGCGCACGTCTGAGACA